>NW_028283651.1:405000-668905 GCF_059441095.1 Idiotropiscis lumnitzeri
GAAAATTAAAATAAAAACACATTTTTGATTCCACTTGGCGGCGCTGTGTGTATAACAAAATAATAACATTAAGATGTCTTCAGGTCGGGACGTTTTATTTACAGGTGAAGGTTTGGATTTTTAGGAGCATGTGCAGGGGCGTTATTAAGCATTCATTTATTTGTATTAGGTTCATTTTGTCTTCTTATTATTGATATTTGACTGATTCATTAAAAGCAGACAATTATGTTTTAGGTTAATTTTTTACCTGACATGTTTCGGCGAGTCTTTCGCCTTCTTCAGAGTGTCGCATGATGGTGTCTTGAGACCCGTCTTTATCAGCTGATGTTCCATGTGGGTGTGACTTACCTGTCAAAAAAATGAAAAATCAGAGCAGTAAAAGAACAAGCACTGTCAGGACTCGCCGGTCGGCGAGGAGGAGGTGGACCCAAAAGGCGAGGAGGCAGAGAGGTCAGTAACGTGAAGGGAATTTATTAACTGAAACAACCAGGGCAAACAATGTGGCAGGGTGAAAAATAACAAAAGACAAACTTAACGTGACCAGACTGGGAGGCAGGGCGAGGAACAACACTGAAAGACGGGAACGAAGAGGGGAACCAGAGCATGAACATGAACAAGGAGCAGAACGTGAACAAAGGTGGTCGTGGCTGTCCGTGATTTTCGGCAATGACCCGACACTCGGTTGAGAGCATGGAAGGCTTAAGTAGTCCGGTAATCAGGGGAGCAGATGGGGAGCAGGTGTGTGATCGTTGATGAGGAGCAGGTGCGTGGCTGGTGAGGGCGAGGTGCTGAGGGGAAACGCCCCTGCTCAGCTGATCAAAACAGACAGGAAAAGGCACATGGCAGGAAGGAGGGGAGAAAATAACAACAAAAACAATAACAAAAACCGCATGCATATGAAAACAATAACAAAAGGCTGTCATGCCCGACGCGGATCATGACAGTACCCCCCCCTCAAGGGACGGATTCCAGACGTCCCAAAAAAAAGGAAAAGAAAAGAAAAGGAAAACCATGTCTAAGAACGAGGGTGGGCGGAAGGGGTCGGGAGGTGGGTCAACGACCCGTGATCGAGACCGGTCTGGCGGATTCCCGGGAGGCCAGACCAGCGAGTCTTTTCGTGACCCTTCAGGGGGCCGTGAGGGTGGCCAGGCCAGTGCGTCCCATTGGGGCCATTCAGGCGGACGTCCGGAACGACCCGAACGCCACATGAAGTCCGCTGATGGAGCTGGGGCGAGGAGCGGCGGCAGGCCATGGAACGTCGCCGAGTCAGGAACGTGGCGCGGCGGCTGGTCGTTGAACCCTGCCGAGACAGGAACGTGGAGCGGCGGCAGATTGTCGAGCCCCGCCGAGACAGGAACGTGGAGCGGCGGCTGGTCGTCGAGCCCCGCCGAGACAGGAACGCGGAGCGGCGGCTGGTCGTCGAGCCCCGCCGAGACAGGAACGCGGAGCGGCGGCTGGTCGTCGAGCCCCGCCGAGACAGGAACGCGGAGCGGCGGCTGGTCGTCGAGCCCCGCCGAGACAGGAACGCGGAGCGGCGGCTGGTCGTCGAGCCCCGCCGAGACAGGAACGTGGAGCGGCGGCTGGTCGTCGAGCCCCGCCGAGACAGGAACGCGGAGCGGCGGCTGGTCGTCGAGCCCCGCCGAGTCAGGAACGCGGAGCGGCGGCTGGTCGTCGAGCCCCGCCGAGTCAGGAACGTGGAGCGGCGGCTGGTCGTCGAACCCCGCCGAGTCAGGAACGCGGAGCGGCGGCTGGTCGTCGAGCGTCGCCGAGACAGGAACGTGGAGCGGCGGCTGGTCGTCGAGCCCCGCCGAGGCGGGAGCGTGGAGCGGCGGCTGGTCGTCGAGCGTCGCCGAGACCAGAACGTGGAGCGGCGGCTGGTCGTCGAGCCCCGCCGAGGCGGGAGCGTGGAGCGGCGGCTGGTCGTCGAGCCCCGCCGAGGCGGGAGCGTGGAGCGGCGGCTGGTCGTCGAGCGTCGCCGAGACCGGAACGTGGAGCGACGGCTGGTCGTCGAACCCCGCCGCGTCAGGAACGTGGAGCGGCGGCTGGTCGTCGAACACCGCCGAGACCGGAACGTGGGGCGGCGGCCCATCGTTGAACCCCGCCGACACAGGAACGCGGAGCGACGGCTGGTCGTCGATCCCTGCCGAGACAAGAACATGGAGCGGCGGTGGGTCGTCGTCCACCGCCGAGGCAGGAACCAAGAGCGGCCGCGGGCCGTCGAGCGCCGCCGGGGCCAAGGCGAGCAGTGGCGACGGGTCGTCGGATGCTGCCGCGGCCAGAGCGGGGCGCGGTGGTGGGTCCTCGTGCGTCGCCGAGACTGAGGCGTGACGCGGCGGCGGACCGTCGTCCATCGCGGGCACCGGAACCGGGAGCGGCGGCTGGTCGTCGACCCCTGCCGAGACAAGAATGTGGAGCGGCGGTGGGTCGCCGTCCACCGCCGAGGCAGAAACCAGGAGCGGCCGTGGGTCGTCGAGCGTTGTGCCGGAGCCAAGGCGAGCAGTGGCGACGGGTCGTCGGATGCTGCCGAGGCCAGAGCGGGGTGCGATGGTGGGTCGTCGTGCGTCGCCGAGGCTGAGGCGTGACTCGGCGGCGGACCGTCGTCCATCGCAGGCACCGGGACCGGGAGCGGCGGCGCTTCATCAGGCGCCGCTGGGACCGATACGGCAGGCGACTGCTCGTCGTCCACCACGGGTGCAGGGACCGGGAGTGACGGCTGCGGGCCGTGTTCTGCCAAAACGTGAGCTTGGAGCGGAGGCAAGGCGTGCCCCACCGGAACATGGGCTTGGGACGGACGCACAACGTGCTCCGCCGGAACGTGAGCTTGGGACGGACGCGCAGCGTGCTCCTCCTGAACGTGAACCTGGGTCGGAAGCAGGGTGTGCTTCCCCTGAACGTGGACTTGGGACGGACGCACAACGTGCTCCGCCTGAACGTGAGCTTGGGACGGACGCACAGCGTGCTCCGCCTGAACGTGAGCTTGGGACGGACGCACAGCGTGCTCCGCCTGAACGTGAACTAGGGACGGACGCCGGACGGGCTCCGCGTGAACGTGGTGAACTTGGGTCGGGGGCAGGATGTGCTCCGCCTGAACGTGAACTTGGTTCGGGCGCACAGCGTGCTCCGCTGGATCGGGAGCTGGGATCGCCATTGGGGCCCCGGGACGGGGCTCGGCCGCTGACGGGGAGCCGGGACACGGCTCAGCAGCTGGCGGGGAGCCGGGACTGGGCTCAGCAGCTGGCGGGGAGCCGGGACTGGGCTCAGCAGCTGGCGGGGAGCCGGGACTGGGCTCAGCAGCTGGCGGGGAGCCGGGACTGGGCTCAGCAGCTGGCGGGGAGCCGGGACTGGGCTCAGCAGCTGGCGGGGAGCCGGACTGGGCTCAGCAGCTGGCGGGGAGCCGGGACAGGGCTCAGCAGCTGGCGGGGAGCCGGGACAGGGCTCAGCAGCTGGCGGGGAGCCGGGACAGGGCTCAGCAGCTGGCGGGGAGCCGGGACAGGGCTCAGCAGCTGGCGGGGAGCCGGAACGGGGCTCGGCCGCCTTCGAGGAGTCGGCACGGGACTCTGGAGGCTGCGGCTCGCATGGAGGCGGCGGGGTCCGTGCAGCGGGAGCTGCATTGGTCACTGCTGCAGGCGTGGAGGCGACAGCGGGCCGGGCGCAGCAGTCGATCCGGGCACAGCCGAACCGGGGGCCCTGATCCCTGTCAGCCTGCCGCCATAGGGAATCAGGAAAACGGGAGACCTGAGGGACCGTGACTGCGGGGGCTGGTGAACGCGAGCTAGGAGACGCCAGGGGAGCGTGATCCGGTGCTGAAACTGATGGTGAACGATGTGCGCGACGTGACCGTGACTTCCGGGATTTGGGACGTGAAGCGCGCGAGGGGGAGTGGGAGGTGGTCGCGAAAAACTCAAATGGCTCGGGGGGAGGAAGGTGACGGCTCAAAAATAACTCCGCGTTGCGCTGAGCGACTAAGAGAGTGGCAATATATTCAAAATCATAGTCGTGATCTGGATCGGAAAAAATGTGAGGGGCAAGGTGCTCAAAATCAAACTCGTGACCGGACTTACTCGAACCGTGAGGGGGTGAAAGGGCTTGGTGCTCAAAATCGTCCTCGTAATCCGAATCTATGATCAGGTGAGGGGGTATGACAGGCTGGTAATCGGTGCTGTAATCGGGGGGCAAAAGGGAGAAACAGACGTCGAGCGGAAAATGGAACCTACTTGAAGGACACGGGGTTGGTCGGCAGGCTGAGGGGGGTTGTCCGTCCGGCGGCGTCATGGACAACAACATGAACATTACAAATCAGCAATCACTGACCACTGCAAAAGGGAAAACCACATCATGGACCGGGAGAAGGGCAGGGTCATCCGCACCGAAGAGAACAAACAACAGCGCTGGATCAGAGAGGCCATTGAGATCTGCAAGCGAGGCATAAAAACCATGAACAGAGACAAGGGAGCCTTCATCCTCTCTACCACCTAGAGCAGCATCTTGGCGGAGTGAACGGACAGCGGGGGGCGTGACTTGCCTTCATTCTTGTGACAGGTAAGTCACGCCCTCATGGAACATCAGCTGATAAAGACGGGTCACAAGACACCATCATGTGACACTCTGAAGAAGGCGAAAGACTTTCGTATTGTGACATCCTCAAGGCCTAAACACTCATCCGAGCAAATATAAGGTAGATTTTGTGAACCTGCCCGGAGAAAAACATCAACGAAAATAATTTGTATTTGTTTTAACCAGTTGGTGGCGCTACCACTGCGATCAAAAATAAGTTGGCAGCCGTCTTCAGGGCCTGAATATCCATGACGCCGCCGTGAGCCTCTCGCTGGGTCCTTCTTTGGTCGGGTCATTCTGTCAGGACTCGCCGGTCGGCGAGGAGGAGGTGGACCCAAAAGGCGAGGAGGCAGAGAGGTCAGTAACGTGAAGGGAATTTATTAACTGAAACAACCAGGGCAAACAATGTGGCAGCCGTCGCAGCTCGGGCCCTAATAACAATTTCTAGAAAAACAATAGGGACCTCGCAGCGGTCACTGCTCGGGCCCGAATAATAATAATAATAATAATTTCCACAAAAACAATGGGGACCTCGTAGCGGGCGCTGCTCGGGCCCTAATAATAATTTCTACATAAACAATAGGGACCTCGCCGCGGTCGCTGCTCGGGCCCAATAATAATTTCTACACAAAGTCCATTGTGGTGACCCGCCCCCTTTTAATAAATTCAAAATGGCCGACTTCCTGTAAAACCTAGCTCATTGCTCCAAGAGACTTTTTTGTAGGTCTTGGTCTTATACATACAGTGAGCCCTCGCTACTTCGCGGTTCACCTTTCGCGGGTTCAGTGCTTCGCGGGTATAAAAAATATTCGGGGGCATTGTAGTTTCGCCGAGCGGCACGACGGGGCGCTGGAGCGGTTAGACGGCCGGCGTGCGCCGAAGAAGAGCGTGGGCGAAGAGAAGAGTGGACGAAGAAGAGCACGTTCCCCCGGACACGATCGGTGGCGACGTTTCGCGCGGTTCGGACCGTACCAGAGCTCCGGCCGGCTGTGCGTGGCAGTTAAGCCGTAGAGGAGCACCTTCCCCGGGCACGGGCGGTGCCAAGCGGCCCCTAAGTTTAACCGAATGGAAGCTCCGGAGGAGGAGGGCATGCTCGCGTCACAGTAAGCCGAAGAGGAGCACCTTCCCCTGGCACGGGCGGTTCCAAGCGGCCCCTAAGTTTAACCGAATGGAAGCTCCGGAGGAGGAGGGCATGCTCGCGACACAGTAAGCCGAAGAGGAGCACCTTCCCCGGGCACGGGCGGTGCCAAGCGGCCCCTAAGTTTAACCGAATGGAAGCTCCGGGGGAGGAGGGTGGGCGTGTGTCACAGTTAAGCCGAATTGGAGCACCTCTTCCGCCCGGGCACGAGCGGAGCGCGAAGCTGTCAGTTATGAATGAATAAATGAATAAATAAATAAATAAATAAAGAATGGCACCTTTCATTTCACAGGGCACACCAGACGGCGTACCAGCAGGTAAAAGTCTGAGTAATTAAATCAATACAAAAAGAATGGCTGGGGAATAAAAAAATAATACGTTTTAATAATAATTTGTTTTTTTTGTTATAACATGAATTTCACTCTCTCTCTCCCCGTATATATATATATATATATATATATATATATTTATATATTATATTTATATATATATATATTTATATATTTATAAATATATATTATATATATTGTATTTTTTTTTTAAGCATTTTTGAAGGTGCGCCGCTACTTCGCGGATTTTCAGTTTTCGCGGGTGGTCTCGGTCCCCATTAACCGCGATAACCGAGGGTTCACTGTACTCCATAAAATTTACAAAAAGCGAGGTGAAACACTCAACCAGGGCTGCTCTGCATGTTGTGCTGGGCCACCTGGAACAACAGCGGAGCTATGCAAGGATGCTCTTTGTGGACTACAGCTCGGCATTCAACACGATCATCCCAGACATCCTCGTCGCCAAACTGGACACTCTCGGCCTCCCTGCCCTCACACGCATCTGGATTAAGGACTTTCTGACCAACAGACCCCAGACTGTGTTGCTCGGCCCCTACACGTCCTCCACCCTCATGCTGAGCACCGGTTCCCCCCAAGGATGCGTGCTGAGCCCTCTCCTGTACGCCCTCTACACCTACGACTGCAGCCCGGCCCACGGCAACAACACCATCGTCAAGTTTGCTGACGACACGACAGTGGTCGGTCTGATCTCGGAAGGTGACGAGACAGCCTACAGAGAGGAGGTAGGGAGACTGACAACTTGGTGCAAGGACAACAGACTGCACCTTAACTCTGCTAAAACAAAGGAGATTGTCGTCGACTTCAGGAGGAACAAGACGCTGCCGCCCCCCCTCTGCATCGAAGGCGTGTGTGTGGAGAGGGTCCACACGTTCAAGTTCCTGGGAGTACAGATCTCCGATGACCTTTCTTGGAGTCACAACACCACAGCAGTGGTAAAGAAGGTCCGCCAACGTCTGCACTTCCTGAGAGTCCTCAGGAAATTCAACCTGGACAGGAAGCTGCTGCTGGCCTTCTACCACTCGTCCATCGAGAGCCTGCTGACGTACTGTGTCTCCACCTGGTACAGCGGCTGCACTGAGGCGGACAGAGTGAGGCTCCAGAGGACAGTCAAAACAGCGCAAAGGATTATTGGCTGCCCTCTCCCCTCGCTGTCGGACATCTACACCGCCCGGTGCCTCAGAAGGGCTCTCAACATCGTCAAAGACAATACCCACCCAAACTCACACCTGTTCGACCTGTTGCCCTCTGGCAGGCGCTACAGATGCATCAAATCAAGGACCAATAGACTGAGAAACAGTTTCTTTCCGAGAGCCATCTCCATACTGAACTCTCACACACACACGAGACCACCCTAACCTTGCAAAACAGCATTGTGATGTGTTTCTATATGCCCTATTCAGTACTGAATTCCATTGCACTGTCTTATTTATTTATCTAATTTATATATTGTCTGTATTATTGTTGTATTGCACTGGAGAGGGGAGCCCTCTAATCTCGTTGCACACTTGAGTACAATGACAATAAAGGGATTTCTATTTCTATTCTATTCTTTTTTTAACTTTTCTCGAGGGCCATGGCGAGCCATTTCAAAAAAGCTGCACAACTAACGTATAAAATATTGATAAATTTGCTCTACCTGATGTGTGTGTAAAGTTTCACGAGTTGTCGTTCATATTTAGAACCTCATAATCAGCGTTGTTTTATTGCCGAACAGTGCAATGCCACTCCCACAACTTTTCACGAAAAAGGATGAATTTCGTATTGTGACATCCTCATGGCCGAAACAGTCATCCGAGCATATATGAGGGCGACCTTGTTGAGTTGCACGGAGAAAAACATCCAAGAAAATAACTTGTATTAGCTTTTACCAGTTGGTGGCGCTACTACTACGATGAAAAATAAGTTGGTAGATGTCTTCAGGGCTGAAGTATCCTCAAATGTGTACAACTTCGAGAAGATAGGATCATCTGAGTCATGTTGCCAGAGCTTTTGTTGCCACAAAGTACAATCGGATTTTTCAGCACCGTAATAGCCACGCCTTTTGCCAAAACGTCACAAAATTCGGCACAGAGTAAGATCATTGTCTTGAGTCTTTTCTGACTAATTTTCAGTCGGATTCGTCAAAAGGGCACCGTGCAGTACGTGAAAATTAAAATAAAAACAAATTTTTGATTCCACTTGGCGGCGCTGTGTGTATAACAAAATAATAACATTAAGATGTCTTCAGGTCGGGACGTTTTATTTACAGGTGAAGGTTTGGATTTTTAGGAGCATGTGCAGGGGCGTTATTAAGCATTCATTTATTTGTATTAGGTTCATTTTGTCTTATTATTGATATTTGACTGATTCATTAAAAGCAGACAATTATGTTTTAGGTTAATTTTTTACCTGACATGTTTCGGCGAGTCTTTCGCCTTCTTCAGAGTGTCGCATGATGGTGTCTTGAGACCCGTCTTTATCAGCTGATGTTCCATGAGGGTGTGACTTACCTGTCAAAAAAATGAAAAATCAGAGCAGTAAAAGAACAAGCACAACATGAACATTACAAATCAGCAATCACTGACCACTGCAAAAGGGAAAACCACATCATGGACCGGGAGAAGGGCAGGGTCATCCGCACCGAAGAGAACAAACAACAGCGCTGGATCAGAGAGGCCATTGAGATCTGCAAGCGAGGCATAAAAACCATGAACAGAGACAAGGGAGCCTTCATCCTCTCTACCACCTGGAGCAGCATCTTGGCGGAGTGAACGGACAGCGGGGGGCGTGACTTGCCTTCATTCTTGTGACAGGTAAGTCACGCCCTCATGGAACATCAGCTGATAAAGACGGGTCACAAGACACCATCATGTGACACTCTGAAGAAGGCGAAAGACTTTCGTATTGTGACATCCTCAAGGCCTAAACACTCATCCGAGCAAATATAAGGTAGATTTTGTGAACCTGCCCGGAGAAAAACATCAACGAAAATAATTTGTATTTGTTTTAACCAGTTGGTGGCGCTACCACTGCGATCAAAAATAAGTTGGCAGCCGTCTTCAGGGCCTGAATATCCATGACGCCGCCGTGAGCCTCTCGCTGGGTCCTTCTTTGGTCGGGTCATTCTGTCAGGACTCGCCGGTCGGCGAGGAGGAGGTGGACCCAAAAGGCGAGGAGGCAGAGAGGTCAGTAACGTGAAGGGAATTTATTAACTGAAACAACCAGGGCAAACAATGTGGCAGCCGTCGCAGCTCGGGCCCTAATAACAATTTCTAGAAAAACAATAGGGACCTCGCAGCGGTCACTGCTCGGGCCCGAATAATAATAATAATAATAATTTCCACAAAAACAATGGGGACCTCGTAGCGGGCGCTGCTCGGGCCCTAATAATAATTTCTACATAAACAATAGGGACCTCGCCGCGGTCGCTGCTCGGGCCCCAATAATAATTTCTACACAAAGTCCATTGTGGTGACCCGCCCCCTTTTAATAAATTCAAAATGGCCGACTTCCTGTAAAACCTAGCTCATTGCTCCAAGAGACTTTTTTGTAGGTCTTGGTCTTATACATACAGTGAGCCCTCGCTACTTCGCGGTTCACCTTTCGCGGGTTCAGTGCTTCGCGGGTATAAAAAATATTCGGGGGCATTGTAGTTTCGCCGAGCGGCACGACGGGGCGCTGGAGCGGTTAGACGGCCGGCGTGCGCCGAAGAAGAGCGTGGGCGAAGAGAAGAGTGGACGAAGAAGAGCACGTTCCCCCGGACACGATCGGTGGCGACGTTTCGCGCGGTTCGGACCGTACCAGAGCTCCGGCCGGCGTGCGTGGCAGTTAAGCCGTAGAGGAGCACCTTCCCCGGGCACGGGCGGTGCCAAGCGGCCCCTAAGTTTAACCGAATGGAAGCTCCGGAGGAGGAGGGCATGCTCGCGTCACAGTAAGCCGAAGAGGAGCACCTTCCCCTGGCACGGGCGGTTCCAAGCGGCCCCTAAGTTTAACCGAATGGAAGCTCCGGAGGAGGAGGGCATGCTCGCGACACAGTAAGCCGAAGAGGAGCACCTTCCCCGGGCACGGGCGGTGCCAAGCGGCCCCTAAGTTTAACCGAATGGAAGCTCCGGGGGAGGAGGGTGGGCGTGTGTCACAGTTAAGCCGAATTGGAGCACCTCTTCCGCCCGGGCACGAGCGGAGCGCGAAGCTGTCAGTTATGAATGAATAAATGAATAAATAAATAAATAAATAAAGAATGGCACCTTTCATTTCACAGGGCACACCAGACGGCGTACCAGCAGGTAAAAGTCTGAGTAATTAAATCAATACAAAAAGAATGGCTGGGGAATAAAAAAATAATACGTTTTAATAATAATTTGTTTTTTTTGTTATAACATGAATTTCACTCTCTCTCTCCCCGTATATATATATATATATATATATATATATATTTATATATTATATTTATATATATATATATTTATATATTTATAAATATATATTATATATATTGTATTTTTTTTTTAAGCATTTTTGAAGGTGCGCCGCTACTTCGCGGATTTTCAGTTTTCGCGGGTGGTCTCGGTCCCCATTAACCGCGATAACCGAGGGTTCACTGTACTCCATAAAATTTACAAAAAGCGAGGTGAAACACTCAACCAGGGCTGCTCTGCATGTTGTGCTGGGCCACCTGGAACAACAGCGGAGCTATGCAAGGATGCTCTTTGTGGACTACAGCTCGGCATTCAACACGATCATCCCAGACATCCTCGTCGCCAAACTGGACACTCTCGGCCTCCCTGCCCTCACACGCATCTGGATTAAGGACTTTCTGACCAACAGACCCCAGACTGTGTTGCTCGGCCCCTACACGTCCTCCACCCTCATGCTGAGCACCGGTTCCCCCCAAGGATGCGTGCTGAGCCCTCTCCTGTACGCCCTCTACACCTACGACTGCAGCCCGGCCCACGGCAACAACACCATCGTCAAGTTTGCTGACGACACGACAGTGGTCGGTCTGATCTCGGAAGGTGACGAGACAGCCTACAGAGAGGAGGTAGGGAGACTGACAACTTGGTGCAAGGACAACAGACTGCACCTTAACTCTGCTAAAACAAAGGAGATTGTCGTCGACTTCAGGAGGAACAAGACGCTGCCGCCCCCCCTCTGCATCGAAGGCGTGTGTGTGGAGAGGGTCCACACGTTCAAGTTCCTGGGAGTACAGATCTCCGATGACCTTTCTTGGAGTCACAACACCACAGCAGTGGTAAAGAAGGTCCGCCAACGTCTGCACTTCCTGAGAGTCCTCAGGAAATTCAACCTGGACAGGAAGCTGCTGCTGGCCTTCTACCACTCGTCCATCGAGAGCCTGCTGACGTACTGTGTCTCCACCTGGTACAGCGGCTGCACTGAGGCGGACAGAGTGAGGCTCCAGAGGACAGTCAAAACAGCGCAAAGGATTATTGGCTGCCCTCTCCCCTCGCTGTCGGACATCTACACCGCCCGGTGCCTCAGAAGGGCTCTCAACATCGTCAAAGACAATACCCACCCAAACTCACACCTGTTCGACCTGTTGCCCTCTGGCAGGCGCTACAGATGCATCAAATCAAGGACCAATAGACTGAGAAACAGTTTCTTTCCGAGAGCCATCTCCATACTGAACTCTCACACACACACGAGACCACCCTAACCTTGCAAAACAGCATTGTGATGTGTTTCTATATGCCCTATTCAGTACTGAATTCCATTGCACTGTCTTATTTATTTATCTAATTTATATATTGTCTGTATTATTGTTGTATTGCACTGGAGAGGGGAGCCCTCTAATCTCGTTGCACACTTGAGTACAATGACAATAAAGGGATTTCTATTTCTATTCTATTCTTTTTTTAACTTTTCTCGAGGGCCATGGCGAGCCATTTCAAAAAAGCTGCACAACTAACGTATAAAATATTGATAAATTTGCTCTACCTGATGTGTGTGTAAAGTTTCACGAGTTGTCGTTCATATTTAGAACCTCATAATCAGCGTTGTTTTATTGCCGAACAGTGCAATGCCACTCCCACAACTTTTCACGAAAAAGGATGAATTTCGTATTGTGACATCCTCATGGCCGAAACAGTCATCCGAGCATATATGAGGGCGACCTTGTTGAGTTGCACGGAGAAAAACATCCAAGAAAATAACTTGTATTAGCTTTTACCAGTTGGTGGCGCTACTACTACGATGAAAAATAAGTTGGTAGATGTCTTCAGGGCTGAAGTATCCTCAAATGTGTACAACTTCGAGAAGATAGGATCATCTGAGTCATGTTGCCAGAGCTTTTGTTGCCACAAAGTACAATCGGATTTTTCAGCACCGTAATAGCCACGCCTTTTGCCAAAACGTCACAAAATTCGGCACAGAGTAAGATCATTGTCTTGAGTCTTTTCTGACTAATTTTCAGTCGGATTCGTCAAAAGGGCACCGTGCAGTACGTGAAAATTAAAATAAAAACAAATTTTTGATTCCACTTGGCGGCGCTGTGTGTATAACAAAATAATAACATTAAGATGTCTTCAGGTCGGGACGTTTTATTTACAGGTGAAGGTTTGGATTTTTAGGAGCATGTGCAGGGGCGTTATTAAGCATTCATTTATTTGTATTAGGTTCATTTTGTCTTATTATTGATATTTGACTGATTCATTAAAAGCAGACAATTATGTTTTAGGTTAATTTTTTACCTGACATGTTTCGGCGAGTCTTTCGCCTTCTTCAGAGTGTCGCATGATGGTGTCTTGAGACCCGTCTTTATCAGCTGATGTTCCATGAGGGTGTGACTTACCTGTCAAAAAAATGAAAAATCAGAGCAGTAAAAGAACAAGCACAACATGAACATTACAAATCAGCAATCACTGACCACTGCAAAAGGGAAAACCACATCATGGACCGGGAGAAGGGCAGGGTCATCCGCACCGAAGAGAACAAACAACAGCGCTGGATCAGAGAGGCCATTGAGATCTGCAAGCGAGGCATAAAAACCATGAACAGAGACAAGGGAGCCTTCATCCTCTCTACCACCTGGAGCAGCATCTTGGCGGAGTGAACGGACAGCGGGGGGCGTGACTTGCCTTCATTCTTGTGACAGGTAAGTCACGCCCTCATGGAACATCAGCTGATAAAGACGGGCCACAAGACACCATCATGTGACACTCTGAAGAAGGCGAAAGACTTTCGTATTGTGACATCCTCAAGGCCTAAACACTCATCCGATCAAAAATAAGTTGGCAGCCGTCTTCAGGGCCTGAATATCCTCAAATGTGAAAAATTTCGAGAAGATGGATCATCTGAATCATTTTGCAGGAACTTTTGTTGCCACGGAGAATAATCAGACTCTGCGGCACCGTAATAGCCACGCCCTTCGAAGGAAAGTCACAAAAATAGGGATAGAGTAAGATCAATGTCTTGAGTCTTTTCGAGCCAATTTTCAATCGGATTCGTTAAAAGGGCACCGTGCAGGACGTCAAAATGTAAAAAATGATATTGATTGGCGCAAGGTGTATAACAGAATATAAACATATAGATGTCTTCAGGTACCGACTCTTGATGTACATGTGAAGTTTTGGATTTTTAGCAGCATGTGCAAGAGAGTTATTAAGCATTTTGTCCATTGCGGCGAAGGAAATCTTAAGTGAAAACTTCGAAGCCCCGCCCCCGTCATATAGTATTTCGGAAACAAAAAATTTTAGCCCCAGTGTTTGTCCCAGGTCTTAAGATGCTACAGACAGAATTTTAAGGCAATCAGATGAAGCCTTTAGGATCAGGGTGCAAAAGAATGACCCCTGTAAACATGCAAAAAAGGGCAAAAGTCGGACTTTCAAAAATTCATAACTCACTTCCTGTTCATATTAGACGTTAAAATATCAAATTTTTCGCCATGCCCGATGAGACTGCCAAGTTTGGTGAATTTTTGTGCATGTTTCGGGGGTCAAAAATGCAATCGAACATCGGAAAAATAATAATAATAATAATTTCTACAAAAACAACAGGGACTTCGCAGCGGTCGCTGCTCAGGCCCTAATAATAATAATAATAATAAAAGTATTAATATTTTCTACAAAAACAATAGGGACCTCGCAGCCGTCGCAGCTCGGGCCCTAATAACAATTTCTAGAAAAACAATAGGGACCTCGCAGCGGTCACTGCTCGGGCCCTAATAATAATAATAATAATAATTTCCACAAAAACAATGGGGACCTCGTAGCGGTCGCTGCTCGGGCCCTAATAATAATTTCTACATAAACAATAGGGACCTCGCCGCGGTCGCTGCTCGGGCCCCAATAATAATTTCTACACAAAGTCCATTGTGGTGACCCGCCCCTTTTAAGTAAATTCAAAATGGCCGACTTCCTGTAAAACCTAGCTCATTGCTCCAAGAGACTTTTTTGTAGGTCTTGGTCTTATACATACAGTGAACCCTCGCTACTTCGCGGTTCACCTTTCGCGGGTTCAGTGCTTCGCGGGTATAAAAAATATTCGGGGGCATTGTAGTTTCGCCGAGCGGCACGACGGGCGCTGGAGCGGTTAGACGGCCGGCGTGCGCCGAAGAAGAGCGTGGGCGAAGAGGAGAGTGGACGAAGAAGAGCACGTTCCCCCGGACACGATCGGTGGCGACGTTTCGCGCGGTTCGGACCGTACCAGAGCTCCGGCCGGCGTGCGTGGCAGTTAAGCCGTAGAGGAGCACCTTCCCCGGGCACGGGCGGTGCCAAGCGGCCCCTAAGTTTAACCGAATGGAAGCTCCGGAGGAGGAGGGCATGCTCGCGTCACAGTAAGCCGAAGAGGAGCACCTTCGCCGGGCACGGGCGGTTCCAAGCGGCCCCTAAGTTTAACCGAATGGAAGCTCCGGAGGAGGCGGGCATGCTCGCGTCACAGTAAGCCGAAGAGGAGCACCTTCCCCGGGCACGGGCGGTGCCAAGCGGCCCCTAAGTTTAACCGAATGGAAGCTCCGGGGGAGGAGGGCGGGCGTGTGTCACAGTTAAGCCGAATTGGAACACCTCTTCCGCCCGGGCACGAACGGAGCGCGAAGCTGTCAGTTATGAATGAATAAATGAATAAATAAATAAAGAATGCCACCTTTCATTTCACAGGGCACACCGGACGGCGTACCAGCAGGTAATAGTCGGAGTAATTAAATAAATACAAAAAGAATGGCTGGGGAATAAAAAAATAATACGTTTTAATAATAATTTGTTTTTTTTGTTATAACATGAATTTCACTCTCTCTCTCTCTCTGTATATATATATATATATCTATATATATATCTATATATATATATTATATATATTGTATTTTTTTTTAAGCATTTTTGAAGGTGCGCCGCTACTTCGCGGATTTTCAGTTTCCGCGGGTGGTCTCGGTCCCCATTAACCGCGACAACCGAGGGTTCACTGTACTCCATAAAATTTACAAAAAGCGAGGTGAAACACTCAACCAGGGCTGCTTTTTTGAACATTTCTCGAGGGCCATGGCGAGCCATTTAAAAAAAGCTGCACAACTAACGTATAAAATATTGATAAATTTGCTCTGCCTGATGTGTGTGTCAAGTTTCACGAGTTGTCGTTCATATTTAGAACCTCATAATCAGCGTTGTTTTATTGCCGGACAGTGCAATGCCACTCCCACAACTTTTCACGAAAAAGGATGAATTTCGTATTGTGACATCCTCATGGACGAAACAGTCCTCCGAGCATATATGAGGGCGACCTTGTTGAGTTGCACGGAGAAAAACATCCAAGAAAATAACTTGTATTAGCTTTTACCAGTTGGTGGCGCTACTACTACGATGAAAAATAAGTTGGTAGATGTCTTCAGGGTTGAAGTATCCTCAAATGTGTACAACTTCGAGAAGATAGGATCATCTCAGTCATGTTGCCGGAGCTTTTGTTGCCACAAAGTACAATCGGACTTTTCAGCACCGTAATAGCCACGCCTTTTGCCAAAACGTCACAAAACTCGGCAGAGAGTAAGATCATTGTCTTGAGTCTTTTCTGACTAATTTTCAGTCGGATTCGTCAAAAGGGCACCGTGCAGTACGTGAAAATTAAAATAAAAACAAATTTTTTATTCCACTTGGCGGCGCTGTGTGTATAACAAAATAATAACATTAAGATGTCTTCAGGTCGGGACATTTTATTTACAGGTGAAGGTTTGGATTTTTAGGAGCATGTGCAGGGGAGTTATTAAGCATTCATTTATTTGTATTAGGTTCATTTTGTCTTCTTATTATTGATATTTGACAGATTCATTAAAAGCAGACAATTATGTTTTAGGTAAATTTTTTACCTGACATGTTTCGGCGAGTCTTTCGCCTTCTTCAGAGTGTCGCATGATGGTGTCTTGAGACCCGTCTTTATCAGCTGATGTTCCATGAGGGTGTGAATTACCTGTCAAAAAAATGAAAAATCATAGCAGTAAAAGAACAAGCACAACATGAACATTACAAATCAGCAATCACTGACCACTGCAAAAGGGAAAACCACATCATGGACCGGGAGAAGGGCAGGGTCATCCGCACCGAAGAGAACAAACAACAGCGCTGGATCAGAGAGGCCATTGAGATCTGCAAGCGAGGCATAAAAACCATGAACAGAGACAAGGGAGCCTTCATCCTCTCTACCACCTGGAGCAGCATCTTGGCGGAGTGAACGGACAGCGGGGGGCGTGACTTGCCTTCATTCTTGTGACAGGTAAGTCACGCCCTCATGGAACATCAGCTGATAAAGACGGGTCACAAGACACCATCATGTGACACTCTGAAGAAGGCGAAAGACTTTCGTATTGTGACATCCTCAAGGCCTAAACACTCATCCGAGCAAATATAAGGTAGATTTTGTTAACCTGCCCGGAGAAAAACATCAACGAAAATAATTTGTATTTGTTTTAACCAGTTGGTGGCGCTACCACTGCGATCAAAAATAAGTTGGCAGCCGTCTTCAGGGCCTGAATATCCTCAAACGTGAAAAATTTCGAGAAGATGGATCATCTGAATCATTTTGCAGGAACTTTTGTTGCCACGGAGAATAATCAGACTCTGCGGCACCGCAATAGCCACGCCCTTCGAAGGAAAGTCACAAAAATAGGGATAGAGTAAGATCAATGTCTTGAGTCTTTTCTAGCCAATTTTCAATCGGATTCGTTAAAAGGGCACCGTGCAGTACGTCAAAATGTAAAAAATGATATTGATTGGCGCAAGGTGTATAACAGAATATAAACATATAGATGTCTTCAGGTACCGACTCTTTATGTATATGTGAAGTTTTGGATTTTTAGCAGCATGTGCAGGAGAGTTATTAAGCATTTTGTCCATTGCGGCGAAGGAAATCTTAAGTGAAAACTTTGAAGCCCCGCCCCCGTCATATAGTATTTCGGAAACAAAAGATTTTAGCCCCAGTGTTTGTCCCAGGTCTTAAGATGCTACAGACAGAATTTTAAGGCAATCAGATGAAGCCTTTAGGATCAGGGTGCAAAAGAATGACCCCTGTAAACATGCAAAAAAGGGCAAAAGTCGGACTTTCAAAAATTCATAACTCACTTCCTGTTCATATTAGACGTTAAAATATCAAATTTCTCGCCATGCCCGATGAGACTGCCAAGTTTGGTGAGTTTTTGTGCATGTTTCGGGGGTCAAAAATGCAATCGTACAATCGGAAAAATAATAATAATAATAATTTCTACAAAAACAACAGGGACTTCGCAGCGGTCGCTGCTCAGGCCCTAATAATAATAATAATAATAATAATAAAAGTAATAATATTTTCTACAAAAACAATAGGGACCTCGCAGCCGTCGTAGCTCGGGCCCTAATAACAATTTCTAGAAAAACAATAGGGACCTCGCAGCGGTCACTGCTCGGGCCCTAATAATAATAATAATAATAATAATTTCCACAAAAACAATGGGGACCTCGTAGCGGTCGCTGCTCGGGCCCTAATAATAATTTCTACATAAACAATAGGGACCTCGCCGCGGTCGCTGCTCGGGCCCCAATAAGAATTTCTACACAAAGTCCATTGTGGTGACCCGCCCCCTTTTAATAAATTCAAAATGGCCGACTTCCTGTAAAACCTAGCTCATTGCTCCAAGAGACTTTTTTGTAGGTCTTGGTCTTATACATACAGTGAACCCTCGCTACTTCGCGGTTCACCTTTCGCGGGTTCAGTGCTTCGCGGGTATAAAAAATATTCGGGGGCATTGTAGTTTCGCCGAGCGGCACGACGGGGCGCTGGAGCGGTTAGACGGCCGGCGTGCGCCGAAGAAGAGCGTGGGCGAAGAGAAGAGTGGACGAAGAAGAGCACGTTCCCCCGGACACGATCGGTGGCGACGTTTCGCGCGGTTCGGACCGTACCAGAGCTCCGGCCGGCGTGCGTGGCAGTTAAGCCGTAGAGGAGCACCTTCCCCGGGCACGGGCGGTGCCAAGCGGCCCCTAAGTTTAACCGAATGGAAGCTCCGGAGGAGGAGGGCATGCTCGCGTCACAGTAAGCCGAAGAGGAGCACCTTCCCCGGGCACGGGCGGTTCCAAGCGGCCCCTAAGTTTAACCGAATGGAAGCTCCGGAGGAGGAGGGCATGCTCGCGACACAGTAAGCCGAAGAGGAGCACCTTCCCCGGGCACGGGCGGTGCCAAGCGGCCCCTAAGTTTAACCGAATGGAAGCTCCGGGGGAGGAGGGTGGGCGTGTGTCACAGTTAAGCCGAATTGGAGCACCTCTTCCGCCCGGGCACGAGCGGAGCGCGAAGCTGTCAGTTATGAATGAATAAATGAATAAATAAATAAATAAATAAAGAATGGCACCTTTCATTTCACAGGGCACACCAGACGGCGTACCAGCAGGTAAAAGTCTGAGTAATTAAATAAATACAAAAAGAATGGCTGGGGAATAAAAAAATAATACGTTTTAATAATAATTTGTTTTTTTTGTTATAACATGAATTTCACTCTCTCTCTCCCCGTATATATATATATATATATATATATATATATTTATATATATTGTATTTTTTTTTTAAGCATTTTTGAAGGTGCGCCGCTACTTCGCGGATTTTCAGTTTTCGCGGGTGGTCTCGGTCCCCATTAACCGCGATAACCGAGGGTTCACTGTACTCCATAAAATTTACAAAAAGCGAGGTGAAACACTCAACCAGGGCTGCTCTGCATGTTGTGCTGGGCCACCTGGAACAACAGCGGAGCTATGCAAGGATGCTCTTTGTGGACTACAGCTCGGCATTCAACACGATCATCCCAGACATCCTCGTCGCCAAACTGGACACTCTCGGCCTCCCTGCCCTCACACGCATCTGGATTAAGGACTTTCTGACCAACAGACCCCAGACTGTGTTGCTCGGCCCCTACACGTCCTCCACCCTCATGCTGAGCACCGGTTCCCCCCAAGGATGCGTGCTGAGCCCTCTCCTGTACGCCCTCTACACCTACGACTGCAGCCCGGCCCACGGCAACAACACCATCGTCAAGTTTGCTGACGACACGACAGTGGTCGGTCTGATCTCGGAAGGTGACGAGACAGCCTACAGAGAGGAGGTAGGGAGACTGACAACTTGGTGCAAGGACAACAGACTGCACCTTAACTCTGCTAAAACAAAGGAGATTGTCGTCGACTTCAGGAGGAACAAGACGCTGCCGCCCCCCCTCTGCATCGAAGGCGTGTGTGTGGAGAGGGTCCACACGTTCAAGTTCCTGGGAGTACAGATCTCCGATGACCTTTCTTGGAGTCACAACACCACAGCAGTGGTAAAGAAGGTCCGCCAACGTCTGCACTTCCTGAGAGTCCTCAGGAAATTCAACCTGGACAGGAAGCTGCTGCTGGCCTTCTACCACTCGTCCATCGAGAGCCTGCTGACGTACTGTGTCTCCACCTGGTACAGCGGCTGCACTGAGGCGGACAGAGTGAGGCTCCAGAGGACAGTCAAAACAGCGCAAAGGATTATTGGCTGCCCTCTCCCCTCGCTGTCGGACATCTACACCGCCCGGTGCCTCAGAAGGGCTCTCAACATCGTCAAAGACAATACCCACCCAAACTCACACCTGTTCGACCTGTTGCCCTCTGGCAGGCGCTACAGATGCATCAAATCAAGGACCAATAGACTGAGAAACAGTTTCTTTCCGAGAGCCATCTCCATACTGAACTCTCACACACACACACGAGACCACCCTAACCTTGCAAAACAGCATTGTGATGTGTTTCTATATGCCCTATTCAGTACTGAATTCCATTGCACTGTCGTATTTATTTATCTAATTTATATATTGTCTGTATTATTGTTGTATTGCACTGGAGAGGGGAGCCCTCTAATCTCGTTGCACACTTGAGTACAATGACAATAAAGGGATTTCTATTTCTATTCTATTCTTTTTTTAACTTTTCTCGAGGGCCATGGCGAGCCATTTCAAAAAAGCTGCACAACTAACGTATAAAATATTGATAAATTTGCTCTGCCTGATGTGTGTGTAAAGTTTCACGAGTTGTCGTTCATATTTAGAACCTCATAATCAGCGTTGTTTTATTGCCGAACAGTGCAATGCCACTCCCACAACTTTTCACGAAAAAGGATGAATTTCGTATTGTGACATCCTCATGGCCGAAACAGTCATCCGAGCATATATGAGGGCGACCTTGTTGAGTTGCACGGAGAAAAACATCCAAGAAAATAACTTGTATTAGCTTTTACCAGTTGGTGGCGCTACTACTACGATGAAAAATAAGTTGGTAGATGTCTTCAGGGCTGAAGTATCCTCAAATGTGTACAACTTCGAGAAGATAGGATCATCTGAGTCATGTTGCCGGAGCTTTTGTTGCCACAAAGTACAATCGGATTTTTCAGCACCGTAATAGCCACGCCTTTTGCCAAAACGTCACAAAATTCGGCACAGAGTAAGATCATTGTCTTGAGTCTTTTCTGACTAATTTTCAGTCGGATTCGTCAAAAGGGCACCGTGCAGTACGTGAAAATTAAAATAAAAACAAATTTTTGATTCCACTTGGCGGCGCTGTGTGTATAACAAAATAATAACATTAAGATGTCTTCAGGTCGGGACGTTTTATTTACAGGTGAAGGTTTGGATTTTTAGGAGCATGTGCAGGGGCGTTATTAAGCATTCATTTATTTGTATTAGGTTCATTTTGTCTTCTTATTATTGATATTTGACTGATTCATTAAAAGCAGACAATTATGTTTTAGGTTAATTTTTTACCTGACATGTTTCGGCGAGTCTTTCGCCTTCTTCAGAGTGTCGCATGATGGTGTCTTGAGACCCGTCTTTATCAGCTGATGTTCCATGAGGGTGTGACTTACCTGTCAAAAAAATGAAAAATCAGAGCAGTAAAAGAACAAGCACAACATGAACATTACAAATCAGCAATCACTGACCACTGCAAAAGGGAAAACCACATCATGGACCGGGAGAAGGGCAGGGTCATCCGCACCGAAGAGAACAAACAACAGCGCTGGATCAGAGAGGCCATTGAGATCTGCAAGCGAGGCATAAAAACCATGAACAGAGACAAGGGAGCCTTCATCCTCTCTACCACCTGGAGCAGCATCTTGGCGGAGTGAACGGACAGCGGGGGGCGTGACTTGCCTTCATTCTTGTGACAGGTAAGTCACGCCCTCATGGAACATCAGCTGATAAAGACGGGCCACAAGACACCATCATGTGACACTCTGAAGAAGGCGAAAGACTTTCGTATTGTGACATCCTCAAGGCCTAAACACTCATCCGATCAAAAATAAGTTGGCAGCCGTCTTCAGGGCCTGAATATCCTCAAATGTGAAGAATTTCGAGAAGATGGATCATCTGAATCATTTTGCAGGAACTTTTGTTGCCACGGAGAATAATCAGACTCTGCGGCACCGTAATAGCCACGCCCTTCGAAGGAAAGTCACAAAAATAGGGATAGAGTAAGATCAATGTCTTGAGTCTTTTCTAGCCAATTTTCAATCGGATTCGTTAAAAGGGCACCGTGCAGGACGTCAAAATGTAAAAAATGATATTGATTGGCGCAAGGTGTATAACAGAATATAAACATATAGATGTCTTCAGGTACCGACTCTTGATGTACATGTGAAGTTTTGGATTTTTAGCAGCATGTGCAAGAGAGTTATTAAGCATTTTGTCCATTGCGGCGAAGGAAATCTTAAGTGAAAACTTCGAAGCCCCGCCCCCGTCATATAGTATTTCGGAAACAAAAAATTTTAGCCCCAGTGTTTGTCCCAGGTCTTAAGATGCTACAGACAGAATTTTAAGGCAATCAGATGAAGCCTTTAGGATCAGGGTGCAAAAGAATGACCCCTGTAAACATGCAAAAAAGGGCAAAAGTCGGACTTTCAAAAATTCATAACTCACTTCCTGTTCATATTAGACGTTAAAATATCAAATTTTTCGCCATGCCCGATGAGACTGCCAAGTTTGGTGAATTTTTGTGCATGTTTCGGGGGTCAAAAATGCAATCGAACAATCGGAAAAAAAATAATAATAATAATTTCTACAAAAACAACAGGGACTTCGCAGCGGTCGCTGCTCAGGCCCTAATAATAATAATAATAATAATAAAAGTATTAATATTTTCTACAAAAACAATAGGGACCTCGCAGCCGTCGCAGCTCGGGCCCTAATAACAATTTCTAGAAAAACAATAGGGACCTCGCAGCGGTCACTGCTCGGGCCCTAATAATAATAATAATAATAATTTCCACAAAAACAATGGGGACCTCGTAGCGGTCGCTGCTCGGGCCCTAATAATAATTTCTACATAAACAATAGGGACCTCGCCGCGGTCGCTGCTCGGGCCCCAATAATAATTTCTACACAAAGTCCATTGTGGTGACCCGCCCCTTTTAAGTAAATTCAAAATGGCCGACTTCCTGTAAAACCTAGCTCATTGCTCCAAGAGACTTTTTTGTAGGTCTTGGTCTTATACATACAGTGAACCCTCGCTACTTCGCGGTTCACCTTTCGCGGGTTCAGTGCTTCGCGGGTATAAAAAATATTCGGGGGCATTGTAGTTTCGCCGAGCGGCACGACGGGCGCTGGAGCGGTTAGACGGCCGGCGTGCGCCGAAGAAGAGCGTGGGCGAAGAGGAGAGTGGACGAAGAAGAGCACGTTCCCCCGGACACGATCGGTGGCGACGTTTCGCGCGGTTCGGACCGTACCAGAGCTCCGGCCGGCGTGCGTGGCAGTTAAGCCGTAGAGGAGCACCTTCCCCGGGCACGGGCGGTGCCAAGCGGCCCCTAAGTTTAACCGAATGGAAGCTCCGGAGGAGGAGGGCATGCTCGCGTCACAGTAAGCCGAAGAGGAGCACCTTCGCCGGGCACGGGCGGTTCCAAGCGGCCCCTAAGTTTAACCGAATGGAAGCTCCGGAGGAGGCGGGCATGCTCGCGTCACAGTAAGCCGAAGAGGAGCACCTTCCCCGGGCACGGGCGGTGCCAAGCGGCCCCTAAGTTTAACCGAATGGAAGCTCCGGGGGAGGAGGGCGGGCGTGTGTCACAGTTAAGCCGAATTGGAACACCTCTTCCGCCCGGGCACGAACGGAGCGCGAAGCTGTCAGTTATGAATGAATAAATGAATAAATAAATAAATAAATAAAGAATGCCACCTTTCATTTCACAGGGCACACCGGACGGCGTACCAGCAGGTAATAGTCGGAGTAATTAAATAAATACAAAAAGAATGGCTGGGGAATAAAAAAATAATACGTTTTAATAATAATTTGTTTTTTTTGTTATAACATGAATTTCACTCTCTCTCTCTCTCTGTATATATATATATATATCAATATATATCTATATATATATCTATATATATATATATTTATTATATATATTGTATTTTTTTTTAAGCATTTTTGAAGGTGCGCCGCTACTTCGCGGATTTTCAGTTTCCGCGGGTGGTCTCGGTCCCCATTAACCGCGACAACCGAGGGTTCACTGTACTCCATAAAATTTACAAAAAGCGAGGTGAAACACTCAACCAGGGCTGCTTTTTTGAACATTTCTCGAGGGCCATGGCGAGCCATTTAAAAAAAGCTGCACAACTAACGTATAAAATATTGATAAATTTGCTCTGCCTGATATGTGTGTCAAGTTTCACGAGTTGTCGTTCATATTTAGAACCTCATAATCAGCGTTGTTTTATTGCCGGACAGTGCAATGCCACTCCCACAACTTTTCACGAAAAAGGATGAATTTCGTATTGTGACATCCTCATGGACGAAACAGTCCTCCGAGCATATATGAGGGCGACCTTGTTGAGTTGCACGGAGAAAAACATCCAAGAAAATAACTTGTATTAGCTTTTACCAGTTGGTGGCGCTACTACTACGATGAAAAATAAGTTGGTAGATGTCTTCAGGGTTGAAGTATCCTCAAATGTGTACAACTTCGAGAAGATAGGATCATCTCAGTCACGTTGCCGGAGCTTTTGTTGCCACAAAGTACAATCGGACTTTTCAGCACCGTAATAGCCACGCCTTTTGCCAAAACGTCACAAAACTCGGCAGAGAGTAAGATCATTGTCTTGAGTCTTTTCTGACTAATTTTCAGTCGGATTCATCAAAAGGGCACCGTGCAGTACGTGAAAATTAAAATAAAAACAAATTTTTTATTCCACTTGGCGGCGCTGTGTGTATAACAAAATAATAACATTAAGATGTCTTCAGGTCGGGACATTTTATTTACAGGTGAAGGTTTGGATTTTTAGGAGCATGTGCAGGGGAGTTATTAAGCATTCATTTATTTGTATTAGGTTCATTTTGTCTTCTTATTATTGATATTTGACAGATTCATTAAAAGCAGACAATTATGTTTTAGGTAAATTTTTTACCTGACATGTTTCGGCGAGTCTTTCGCCTTCTTCAGAGTGTCGCATGATGGTGTCTTGAGACCCGTCTTTATCAGCTGATGTTCCATGAGGGTGTGAATTACCTGTCAAAAAAATGAAAAATCATAGCAGTAAAAGAACAAGCACAACATGAACATTACAAATCAGCAATCACTGACCACTGCAAAAGGGAAAACCACATCATGGACCGGGAGAAGGGCAGGGTCATCCGCACCGAAGAGAACAAACAACAGCGCTGGATCAGAGAGGCCATTGAGATCTGCAAGCGAGGCATAAAAACCATGAACAGAGACAAGGGAGCCTTCATCCTCTCTACCACCTGGAGCAGCATCTTGGCGGAGTGAACGGACAGCGGGGGGCGTGACTTGCCTTCATTCTTGTGACAGGTAAGTCACGCCCTCATGGAACATCAGCTGATAAAGACGGGCCACAAGACACCATCATGTGACACTCTGAAGAAGGCGAAAGACTTTTGTATTGTGACATCCTCAAGGCCGAAACACTCATCCGATCAAAAATAAGTTGGCAGCCGTCTTCAGGGCCTGAATATCCTCAAATGTGAAAAATTTCGAGAAGATGGATCATCTGAATCATTTTGCAGGAACTTTTGTTGCCACGGAGAATAATCAGACTCTGCGGCACCGTAATAGCCACGCCCTTCGAAGGAAAGTCACAAAAATAGGGATAGAGTAAGATCAATGTCTTGAGTCTTTTCTAGCCAATTTTCAATCGGATTCGTTAAAAGGGCACCGTGCAGGACGTCAAAATGTAAAAAATGATATTGATTGGCGCAAGGTGTATAACAGAATATAAACATATAGATGTCTTCAGGTACCGACTCTTGATGTACATGTGAAGTTTTGGATTTTTAGCAGCATGTGCAAGAGAGTTATTAAGCATTTTGTCCATTGCGGCGAAGGAAATCTTAAGTGAAAACTTCGAAGCCCCGCCCCCGTCATATAGTATTTCGGAAACAAAAAATTTTAGCCCCAGTGTTTGTCCCAGGTCTTAAGATGCTACAGACAGAATTTTAAGGCAATCAGATGAAGCCTTTAGGATCAGGGTGAAAAAGAATGACCCCTGTAAACATGCAAAAAAGGGCAAAAGTCGGACTTTCAAAAATTCATAACTCACTTCCTGTTCATATTAGACGTTAAAATATCAAATTTTTCGCCATGCCCGATGAGACTGCCAAGTTTGGTGAATTTTTGTGCATGTTTCGGGGGTCAAAAATGCAATCGAACAATCGGAAAAATAATAATAATAATAATTTCTACAAAAACAACAGGGACTTTGCAGCGGTCGCTGCTCAGGCCCTAATAATAATAATAATAATAAAAGTATTAATATTTTCTACAAAAACAATAGGGACCTCGCAGCCGTCGCAGCTCGGGCCCTAATAACAATTTCTAGAAAAACAATAGGGACCTCGCAGCGGTCACTGCTCGGGCCCTAATAATAATAATAATAATAATTTCCACAAAAACAATGGGGACCTCGTAGCGGTCGCTGCTCGGGCCCTAATAATAATTTCTACATAAACAATAGGGACCTCGCCGCGGTCGCTGCTCGGGCCCCAATAATAATTTCTACACAAAGTCCATTGTGGTGACCCGCCCCTTTTAAGTAAATTCAAAATGGCCGACTTCCTGTAAAACCTAGCTCATTGCTCCAAGAGACTTTTTTGTAGGTCTTGGTCTTATACATACAGTGAACCCTCGCTACTTCGCGGTTCACCTTTCGCGGGTTCAGTGCTTCGCGGGTATAAAAAATATTCGGGGGCATTGTAGTTTCGCCGAGCGGCACGACGGGCGCTGGAGCGGTTAGACGGCCGGCGTGCGCCGAAGAAGAGCGTGGGCGAAGAGGAGAGTGGACGAAGAAGAGCACGTTCCCCCGGACACGATCGGTGGCGACGTTTCGCGCGGTTCGGACCGTACCAGAGCTCCGGCCGGCGTGCGTGGCAGTTAAGCCGTAGAGGAGCACCTTCCCCGGGCACGGGCGGTGCCAAGCGGCCCCTAAGTTTAACCGAATGGAAGCTCCGGAGGAGGAGGGCATGCTCGCGTCACAGTAAGCCGAAGAGGAGCACCTTCCCCGGGCACGGGCGGTTCCAAGCGGCCCCTAAGTTTAACCAAATGGAAGCTCCGGAGGAGGAGGGCATGCTCGCGTTACAGTAAGCCGAAGAGGAGCACCTTCGCCGGGCACGGGCGGTTCCAAGCGGCCCCTAAGTTTAACCGAATGGAAGCTCCGGAGGAGGCGGGCATGCTCGCGTCACAGTAAGCCGAAGAGGAGCACCTTCCCCGGGCACGGGCGGTGCCAAGCGGCCCCTAAGTTTAACCGAATGGAAGCTCCGGGGGAGGAGGGTGGGCGTGTGTCACAGTTAAGCCGAATTGGAGCACCTCTTCCGCCCGGGCACGAGCGGAGCGCGAAGCTGTCAGTTATGAATGAATAAATGAATAAATAAATAAATAAATAAAGAATGGCACATTTCATTTCACAGGGCACACCAGACGGCGTACCAGCAGGTAAAAGTCTGAGTAATTAAATAAATACAAAAAGAATGGCTGGGGAATAAAAAAATAATACGTTTTAATAATAATTTGTTTTTTTTGTTATAACATGAATTTCACTCTCTCTCTCCCCGTATATATATATATATATATATATATATATATATATATATTTATATATTTATTATATATATTGTATTTTTTTTTTAAGCATTTTTGAAGGTGCGCCGCTACTTCGCGGATTTTCAGTTTTCGCGGGTGGTCTCGGTCCCCATTAACCGCGATAACCGAGGGTTCACTGTACTCCATAAAATTTACAAAAAGCGAGGTGAAACACTCAACCAGGGCTGCTCTGCATGTTGTGCTGGGCCACCTGGAACAACAGCGGAGCTATGCAAGGATGCTCTTTGTGGACTACAGCTCGGCATTCAACACGATCATCCCAGACATCCTCGTCGCCAAACTGGACACTCTCGGCCTCCCTGCCCTCACACGCATCTGGATTAAGGACTTTCTGACCAACAGACCCCAGACTGTGTTGCTCGGCCCCTACACGTCCTCCACCCTCATGCTGAGCACCGGTTCCCCCCAAGGATGCGTGCTGAGCCCTCTCCTGTACGCCCTCTACACCTACGACTGCAGCCCGGCCCACGGCAACAACACCATCGTCAAGTTTGCTGACGACACGACAGAGGTCGGTCTGATCTCGGAAGGTGACGAAACAGCCTATAGAGAGGAGGTAGGGAGACTGACAACTTGGTGCAAGGACAACAGACTGCACCTTAACTCTGCTAAAACAAAGGAGATTGTCGTCGACTTCAGGAGGAACAAGACGCTGCCGCCCCCCCTCTGCATCGAAGGCGTGTGTGTGGAGAGGGTCCACACGTTCAAGTTCCTGGGAGTACAGATCTCCGATGACCTTTCTTGGAGTCACAACACCACAGCAGTGGTAAAGAAGGTCCGCCAACGTCTGCACTTCCTGAGAGTCCTCAGGAAATTCAACCTGGACAGGAAGCTGCTGCTGGCCTTCTACCACTCGTCCATCGAGAGCCTGCTGACGTACTGTGTCTCCACCTGGTACAGCGGCTGCACTGAGGCGGACAGAGTGAGGCTCCAGAGGACAGTCAAAACAGCGCAAAGGATTATTGGCTGCCCTCTCCCCTCGCTGTCGGACATCTACACCGCCCGGTGCCTCAGAAGGGCTCTCAACATCGTCAAAGACAATACCCACCCAAACTCACACCTGTTCGACCTGTTGCCCTCTGGCAGGCGCTACAGATGCATCAAATCAAGGACCAATAGACTGAGAAACAGTTTCTTTCCGAGAGCCATCTCCATACTGAACTCTCACACACACACGAGACCACCCTAACCTTGCAAAACAGCATTGTGATGTGTTTCTATATGCCCTATTCAGTACTGAATTCCATTGCACTGTCGTATTTATTTATCTAATTTATATATTGTCTGTATTATTGTTGTATTGCACTGGAGAGGGGAGCCCTCTAATCTCGTTGCACACTTGAGTACAATGACAATAAAGGGATTTCTATTTCTATTCTATTCTTTTTTTAACTTTTCTCGAGGGCCATGGCGAGCCATTTCAAAAAAGCTGCACAACTAACGTATAAAATATTGATAAATTTGCTCTGCCTGATGTGTGTGTAAAGTTTCACGAGTTGTCGTTCATATTTAGAACCTCATAATCAGCGTTGTTTTATTGCCGAACAGTGCAATGCCACTCCCACAACTTTTCACGAAAAAGGATGAATTTCGTATTGTGACATCCTCATGGCCGAAACAGTCATCCGAGCATATATGAGGGCGACCTTGTTGAGTTGCACGGAGAAAAACATCCAAGAAAATAACTTGTATTAGCTTTTACCAGTTGGTGGCGCTACTACTACGATGAAAAATAAGTTGGTAGATGTCTTCAGGGCTGAAGTATCCTCAAATGTGTACAACTTCGAGAAGATAGGATCATCTGAGTCATGTTGCCGGAGCTTTTGTTGCCACAAAGTACAATCGGATTTTTCAGCACCGTAATAGCCACGCCTTTTGCCAAAACGTCACAAAATTCGGCACAGAGTAAGATCATTGTCTTGAGTCTTTTCTGACTAATTTTCAGTCGGATTCGTCAAAAGGGCACCGTGCAGTACGTGAAAATTAAAATAAAAACACATTTTTGATTCCACTTGGCGGCGCTGTGTGTATAACAAAATAATAACATTAAGATGTCTTCAGGTCGGGACGTTTTATTTACAGGTGAAGGTTTGGATTTTTAGGAGCATGTGCAGGGGCGTTATTAAGCATTCATTTATTTGTATTAGGTTCATTTTGTCTTCTTATTATTGATATTTGACTGATTCATTAAAAGCAGACAATTATGTTTTAGGTTAATTTTTTACCTGACATGTTTCGGCGAGTCTTTCGCCTTCTTCAGAGTGTCGCATGATGGTGTCTTGAGACCCGTCTTTATCAGCTGATGTTCCATGAGGGTGTGACTTACCTGTCAAAAAAATGAAAAATCAGAGCAGTAAAAGAACAAGCACAACATGAACATTACAAATCAGCAATCACTGACCACTGCAAAAGGGAAAACCACATCATGGACCGGGAGAAGGGCAGGGTCATCCGCACCGAAGAGAACAAACAACAGCGCTGGATCAGAGAGGCCATTGAGATCTGCAAGCGAGGCATAAAAACCATGAACAGAGACAAGGGAGCCTTCATCCTCTCTACCACCTGGAGCAGCATCTTGGCGGAGTGAACGGACAGCGGGGGGCGTGACTTGCCTTCATTCTTGTGACAGGTAAGTCACGCCCTCATGGAACATCAGCTGATAAAGACGGGCCACAAGACACCATCATGTGACACTCTGAAGAAGGCGAAAGACTTTCGTATTGTGACATCCTCAAGGCCTAAACACTCATCCGATCAAAAATAAGTTGGCAGCCGTCTTCAGGGCCTGAATATCCTCAAATGTGAAAAATTTCGAGAAGATGGATCATCTGAATCATTTTGCAGGAACTTTTGTTGCCACGGAGAATAATCAGACTCTGCGGCACCGTAATAGCCACGCCCTTCGAAGGAAAGTCACAAAAATAGGGATAGAGTAAGATCAATGTCTTGAGTCTTTTCTAGCCAATTTTCAATCGGATTCGTTAAAAGGGCACCGTGCAGGACGTCAAAATGTAAAAAATGATATTGATTGGCGCAAGGTGTATAACAGAATATAAACATATAGATGTCTTCAGGTACCGACTCTTGATGTACATGTGAAGTTTTGGATTTTTAGCAGCATGTGCAAGAGAGTTATTAAGCATTTTGTCCATTGCGGCGAAGGAAATCTTAAGTGAAAACTTCGAAGCCCCGCCCCCGTCATATAGTATTTCGGAAACAAAAAATTTTAGCCCCAGTGTTTGTCCCAGGTCTTAAGATGCTACAGACAGAATTTTAAGGCAATCAGATGAAGCCTTTAGGATCAGGGTGCAAAAGAATGACCCCTGTAAACATGCAAAAAAGGGCAAAAGTCGGACTTTCAAAAATTCATAACTCACTTCCTGTTCATATTAGACGTTAAAATATCAAATTTTTCGCCATGCCCGATGAGACTGCCAAGTTTGGTGAATTTTTGTGCATGTTTCGGGGGTCAAAAATGCAATCGAACAATCGGAAAAATAATAATAATAATAATTTCTACAAAAACAACAGGGACTTCGCAGCGGTCGCTGCTCAGGCCCTAATAATAATAATAATAATAAAAGTATTAATATTTTCTACAAAAACAATAGGGACCTCGCAGCCGTCGCAGCTCGGGCCCTAATAACAATTTCTAGAAAAACAATAGGGACCTCGCAGCGGTCACTGCTCGGGCCCGAATAATAATAATAATAATAATTTCCACAAAAACAATGGGGACCTCGTAGCGGTCGCTGCTCGGGCCCTAATAATAATTTCTACATAAACAATAGGGACCTCGCCGCGGTCGCTGCTCGGGCCCCAATAATAATTTCTACACAAAGTCCATTGTGGTGACCCGCCCCTTTTAAGTAAATTCAAAATGGCCGACTTCCTGTAAAACCTAGCTCATTGCTCCAAGAGACTTTTTTGTAGGTCTTGGTCTTATACATACAGTGAACCCTCGCTACTTCGCGGTTCACCTTTCGCGGGTTCAGTGCTTCGCGGGTATAAAAAATATTCGGGGGCATTGTAGTTTCGCCGAGCGCTGGAGCGGTTAGACGGCCGGCGTGCGCCGAAGAAGAGCGTGGGCGAAGAGGAGAGTGGACGAAGAAGAGCACGTTCCCCCGGACACGATCGGTGGCGACGTTTCGCGCGGTTCGGACCGTACCAGAGCTCCGGCCGGCGTGCGTGGCAGTTAAGCCGTAGAGGAGCACCTTCCCCGGGCACGGGCGGTGCCAAGCGGCCCCTAAGTTTAACCGAATGGAAGCTCCGGAGGAGGAGGGCATGCTCGCGTCACAGTAAGCCGAAGAGGAGCACCTTCCCCGGGCACGGGCGGTTCCAAGCGGCCCCTAAGTTTAACCAAATGGAAGCTCCGGAGGAGGAGGGCATGCTCGCGTTACAGTAAGCCGAAGAGGAGCACCTTCGCCGGGCACGGGCGGTTCCAAGCGGCCCCTAAGTTTAACCGAATGGAAGCTCCGGAGGAGGCGGGCATGCTCGCGTCACAGTAAGCCGAAGAGGAGCACCTTCCCCGGGCACGGGCGGTGCCAAGCGGCCCCTAAGTTTAACCGAATGGAAGCTCCGGGGGAGGAGGGTGGGCGTGTGTCACAGTTAAGCCGAATTGGAGCACCTCTTCCGCCCGGGCACGAGCGGAGCGCGAAGCTGTCAGTTATGAATGAATAAATGAATAAATAAATAAATAAAGAATGGCACATTTCATTTCACAGGGCACACCAGACGGCGTACCAGCAGGTAAAAGTCTGAGTAATTAAATAAATACAAAAAGAATGGCTGGGGAATAAAAAAATAATACGTTTTAATAATAATTTGTTTTTTTTGTTATAACATGAATTTCACTCTCTCTCTCCCCGTATATATATATATATATATATATATATATATATATATATATATATATATATATATATTATTATATATATTGTATTTTTTTTTTAAGCATTTTTGAAGGTGCGCCGCTACTTCGCGGATTTTCAGTTTTCGCGGGTGGTCTCGGTCCCCATTAACCGCGATAACCGAGGGTTCACTGTACTCCATAAAATTTACAAAAAGCGAGGTGAAACACTCAACCAGGGCTGCTCTGCATGTTGTGCTGGGCCACCTGGAACAACAGCGGAGCTATGCAAGGATGCTCTTTGTGGACTACAGCTCGGCATTCAACACGATCATCCCAGACATCCTCGTCGCCAAACTGGACACTCTCGGCCTCCCTGCCCTCACACGCATCTGGATTAAGGACTTTCTGACCAACAGACCCCAGACTGTGTTGCTCGGCCCCTACACGTCCTCCACCCTCATGCTGAGCACCGGTTCCCCCCAAGGATGCGTGCTGAGCCCTCTCCTGTACGCCCTCTACACCTACGACTGCAGCCCGGCCCACGGCAACAACACCATCGTCAAGTTTGCTGACGACACGACAGTGGTCGGTCTGATCTCGGAAGGTGACGAGACAGCCTACAGAGAGGAGGTAGGGAGACTGACAACTTGGTGCAAGGACAACAGACTGCACCTTAACTCTGCTAAAACAAAGGAGATTGTCGTCGACTTCAGGAGGAACAAGACGCTGCCGCCCCCCCTCTGCATCGAAGGCGTGTGTGTGGAGAGGGTCCACACGTTCAAGTTCCTGGGAGTACAGATCTCTGATGACCTTTCTTGGAGTCACAACACCACAGCAGTGGTAAAGAAGGTCCGCCAACGTCTGCACTTCCTGAGAGTCCTCAGGAAATTCAACCTGGACAGGAAGCTGCTGCTGGCCTTCTACCACTCGTCCATCGAGAGCCTGCTGACGTACTGTGTCTCCACCTGGTACAGCGGCTGCACTGAGGCGGACAGAGTGAGGCTCCAGAGGACAGTCAAAACAGCGCAAAGGATTATTGGCTGCCCTCTCCCCTCGCTGTCGGACATCTACACCGCCCGGTGCCTCAGAAGGGCTCTCAACATCGTCAAAGACAATACCCACCCAAACTCACACCTGTTCGACCTGTTGCCCTCTGGCAGGCGCTACAGATGCATCAAATCAAGGACCAATAGACTGAGAAACAGTTTCTTCCGAGAGCCATCTCCATACTGAACTCTCACACACACACGAGACCACCCTAACCTTGCAAAACAGCATTGTGATGTGTTTCTATATGCCCTATTCAGTACTGAATTCCATTGCACTGTCTTATTTATTTATCTAATTTATATATTGTCTGTATTATTGTTGTATTGCACTGGAGAGGGGAGCCCTCTAATCTCGTTGCACACTTGAGTACAATGACAATAAAGGGATTTCTATTTCTATTCTATTCTTTTTTTAACTTTTCTCGAGGGCCATGGCGAGCCATTTCAAAAAAGCTGCACAACTAACGTATAAAATATTGATAAATTTGCTCTGCCTGATGTGTGTGTAAAGTTTCACGAGTTGTCGTTCATATTTAGAACCTCATAATCAGCGTTGTTTTATTGCCGAACAGTGCAATGCCACTCCCACAACTTTTCACGAAAAAGGATGAATTTCGTATTGTGACATCCTCATGGCCGAAACAGTCATCCGAGCATATATGAGGGCGACCTTGTTGAGTTGCACGGAGAAAAACATCCAAGAAAATAACTTGTATTAGCTTTTACCAGTTGGTGGTGCTACTACTACGATGAAAAATAAGTTGGTAGATGTCTTCAGGGCTGAAGTATCCTCAAATGTGTACAACTTTGAGAAGATAGGATCATCTGAGTCATGTTGCCGGAGCTTTTGTTGCCACAAAGTACAATCGGATTTTTCAGCACCGTAATAGCCACGCCTTTTGCCAAAACGTCACAAAATTCGGCACAGAGTAAGATCATTGTCTTGAGTCTTTTCTGACTAATTTTCAGTCGGATTCGTCAAAAGGGCACCGTGCAGTACGTGAAAATTAAAATAAAAACAAATTTTTTATTCCACTTGGCGGCGCTGTGTGTATAACAAAATAATAACATTAAGATGTCTTCAGGTCGGGACATTTTATTTACAGGTGAAGGTTTGGATTTTTAGGAGCATGTGCAGGGGAGTTATTAAGCATTCATTTATTTGTATTAGGTTCATTTTGTCTTCTTATTATTGATATTTGACAGATTCATTAAAAGCAGACAATTATGTTTTAGGTAAATTTTTTACCTGACATGTTTCGGCGAGTCTTTCGCCTTCTTCAGAGTGTCGCATGATGGTGTCTTGAGACCCGTCTTTATCAGCTGATGTTCCATGAGGGTGTGAATTACCTGTCAAAAAAATGAAAAATCATAGCAGTAAAAGAACAAGCACAACATGAACATTACAAATCAGCAATCACTGACCACTGCAAAAGGGAAAACCACATCATGGACCGGGAGAAGGGCAGGGTCATCCGCACCGAAGAGAACAAACAACAGCGCTGGATCAGAGAGGCCATTGAGATCTGCAAGCGAGGCATAAAAACCATGAACAGAGACAAGGGAGCCTTCATCCTCTCTACCACCTGGAGCAGCATCTTGGCGGAGTGAACGGACAGCGGGGGGCGTGACTTGCCTTCATTCTTGTGACAGGTAAGTCACGCCCTCATGGAACATCAGCTGATAAAGACGGGTCACAAGACACCATCATGTGACACTCTGAAGAAGGCGAAAGACTTTCGTATTGTGACATCCTCAAGGCCTAAACACTCATCCGAGCAAATATAAGGTAGATTTTGTTAACCTGCCCGGAGAAAAACATCAACGAAAATAATTTGTATTTGTTTTAACCAGTTGGTGGCGCTACCACTGCGATCAAAAATAAGTTGGCAGCCGTCTTCAGGGCCTGAATATCCTCAAATGTGAAAAATTTCGAGAAGATGGATCATCTGAATCATTTTGCAGGAACTTTTGTTGCCACGGAGAATAATCAGACTCTGCGGCACCGCAATAGCCACGCCCTTCGAAGGAAAGTCACAAAAATAGGGATAGAGTAAGATCAATGTCTTGAGTCTTTTCTAGCCAATTTTCAATCGGATTCGTTAAAAGGGCACCGTGCAGTACGTCAAAATGTAAAAAATGATATTGATTGGCGCAAGGTGTATAACAGAATATAAACATATAGATGTCTTCAGGTACCGACTCTTTATGTATATGTGAAGTTTTGGATTTTTAGCAGCATGTGCAGGAGAGTTATTAAGCATTTTGTCCATTGCGGCGAAGGAAATCTTAAGTGAAAACTTTGAAGCCCCGCCCCCGTCATATAGTATTTCGGAAACAAAAGATTTTAGCCCCAGTGTTTGTCCCAGGTCTTAAGATGCTACAGACAGAATTTTAAGGCAATCAGATGAAGCCTTTAGGATCAGGGTGCAAAAGAATGACCCCTGTAAACATGCAAAAAAGGGCAAAAGTCGGACTTTCAAAAATTCATAACTCACTTCCTGTTCATATTAGACGTTAAAATATCAAATTTCTCGCCATGCCCGATGAGACTGCCAAGTTTGGTGAGTTTTTGTGCATGTTTCGGGGGTCAAAAATGCAATCATACAATCGGAAAAATAATAATAATAATAATTTCTACAAAAACAACAGGGACTTCGCAGCGGTCGCTGCTCAGGCCCTAATAATAATAATAATAATAATAATAAAAGTAATAATATTTTCTACAAAAACAATAGGGACCTCGCAGCCGTCGTAGCTCGGGCCCTAATAACAATTTCTAGAAAAACAATAGGGACCTCGCAGCGGTCACTGCTCGGGCCCTAATAATAATAATAATAATAAAAATTTCCACAAAAACAATGGGGACCTCGTAGCGGTCGCTGCTCGGGCCCTAATAATAATTTCTACATAAACAATAGGGACCTCGCCGCGGTCGCGGCTCGGGCCCCAATAATAATTTCTACACAAAGTCCATTGTGGTGACCCGCCCCCTTTTAATAAATTCAAAATGGCCGACTTCCTGTAAAACCTAGCTCATTGCTCCAAGAGACTTTTTTGTAGGTCTTGGTCTTATACATACAGTGAACCCTCGCTACTTCGCGGTTCACCTTTCGCGGGTTCAGTGCTTCGCGGGTATAAAAAATATTCGGGGGCATTGTAGTTTCGCCGAGCGGCACGACGGGGCGCTGGAGCGGTTAGACGGCCGGCGTGCGCCGAAGAAGAGCGTGGGCGAAGAGAAGAGTGGACGAAGAAGAGCACGTTCCCCCGGACACGATCGGTGGCGACGTTTCGCGCGGTTCGGACCGTACCAGAGCTCCGGCCGGCGTGCGTGGCAGTTAAGCCGTAGAGGAGCACCTTCCCCGGGCACGGGCGGTGCCAAGCGGCCCCTAAGTTTAACCGAATGGAAGCTCCGGAGGAGGAGGGCATGCTCGCGTCACAGTAAGCCGAAGAGGAGCACCTTCCCCGGGCACGGGCGGTTCCAAGCGGCCCCTAAGTTTAACCGAATGGAAGCTCCGGAGGAGGAGGGCATGCTCGCGACACAGTAAGCCGAAGAGGAGCACCTTCCCCGGGCACGGGCGGTGCCAAGCGGCCCCTAAGTTTAACCGAATGGAAGCTCCGGGGGAGGAGGGTGGGCGTGTGTCACAGTTAAGCCGAATTGGAGCACCTCTTCCGCCCGGGCACGAGCGGAGCGCGAAGCTGTCAGTTATGAATGAATAAATGAATAAATAAATAAATAAATAAAGAATGGCACCTTTCATTTCACAGGGCACACCAGACGGCGTACCAGCAGGTAAAAGTCTGAGTAATTAAATAAATACAAAAAGAATGGCTTGGGAATAAAAAAATAATACGTTTTAATAATAATTTGTTTTTTTTGTTATAACATGAATTTCACTCTCTCTCTCCCCGTATATATATATATATATATATATATATTTATATATTTATTATATATATTGTATTTTTTTTTAAGCATTTTTGAAGGTGCGCCGCTACTTCGCGGATTTTCAGTTTTCGCGGGTGGTCTCGGTCCCCATTAACCGCGATAACCGAGGGTTCACTGTACTCCATAAAATTTACAAAAAGCGAGGTGAAACACTCAACCAGGGCTGCTCTGCATGTTGTGCTGGGCCACCTGGAACAACAGCGGAGCTATGCAAGGATGCTCTTTGTGGACTTCAGCTCGGCATTCAACACGATCATCCCAGACATCCTCGTCGCCAAACTGGACACTCTCGGCCTCCCTGCCCTCACACGCATCTGGATTAAGGACTTTCTGACCAACAGACCCCAGACTGTGTTGCTCGGCCCCTACACGTCCTCCACCCTCATGCTGAGCACCGGTTCCCCCCAAGGATGCGTGCTGAGCCCTCTCCTGTACGCCCTCTACACCTACGACTGCAGCCCGGCCCACGGCAACAACACCATCGTCAAGTTTGCTGACGACACGACAGTGGTCGGTCTGATCTCGGAAGGTGACGAGACAGCCTATAGAGAGGAGGTAGGGAGACTGACAACTTGGTGCAAGGACAACAGACTGCACCTTAACTCTGCTAAAACAAAGGAGATTGTCGTCGACTTCAGGAGGAACAAGACGCTGCCGCCCCCCCTCTGCATCGAAGGCGTGTGTGTGGAGAGGGTCCACACGTTCAAGTTCCTGGGAGTACAGATCTCCGATGACCTTTCTTGGAGTCACAACACCACAGCAGTGGTAAAGAAGGTCCGCCAACGTCTGCACTTCCTGAGAGTCCTCAGGAAATTCAACCTGGACAGGAAGCTGCTGCTGGCCTTCTACCACTCGTCCATCGAGAGCCTGCTGACGTACTGTGTCTCCACCTGGTACAGCGGCTGCACTGAGGCGGACAGAGTGAGGCTCCAGAGGACAGTCAAAACAGCGCAAAGGATTATTGGCTGCCCTCTCCCCTCGCTGTCGGACATCTACACCGCCCGGTGCCTCAGAAGGGCTCTCAACATCGTCAAAGACAATACCCACCCAAACTCACACCTGTTCGACCTGTTGCCCTCTGGCAGGCGCTACAGATGCATCAAATCAAGGACCAATAGACTGAGAAACAGTTTCTTTCCGAGAGCCATCTCCATACTGAACTCTCACACACACACGAGACCACCCTAACCTTGCAAAACAGCATTGTGATGTGTTTCTATATGCCCTATTCAGTACTGAATTCCATTGCACTGTCGTATTTATTTATCTAATTTATATATTGTCTGTATTATTGTTGTATTGCACTGGAGAGGGGAGCCCTCTAATCTCGTTGCACACTTGAGTACAATGACAATAAAGGGATTTCTATTTCTATTCTATTCTTTTTTTAACTTTTCTCGAGGGCCATGGCGAGCCATTTCAAAAAAGCTGCACAACTAACGTATAAAATATTGATAAATTTGCTCTGCCTGATGTGTGTGTAAAGTTTCACGAGTTGTCGTTCATATTTAGAACCTCATAATCAGCGTTGTTTTATTGCCGAACAGTGCAATGCCACTCCCACAACTTTTCACGAAAAAGGATGAATTTCGTATTGTGACATCCTCATGGCCGAAACAGTCATCCGAGCATATATGAGGGCGACCTTGTTGAGTTGCACGGAGAAAAACATCCAAGAAAATAACTTGTATTAGCTTTTACCAGTTGGTGGCGCTACTACTACGATGAAAAATAAGTTGGTAGATGTCTTCAGGGCTGAAGTATCCTCAAATGTGTACAACTTCGAGAAGATAGGATCATCTGAGTCATGTTGCCGGAGCTTTTGTTGCCACAAAGTACAATCGGATTTTTCAGCACCGTAATAGCCACGCCTTTTGCCAAAACGTCACAAAATTCGGCACAGAGTAAGATCATTGTCTTGAGTCTTTTCTGACTAATTTTCAGTCGGATTCGTCAAAAGGGCACCGTGCAGTACGTGAAAATTAAAATAAAAACAAATTTTTGATTCCACTTGGCGGCGCTGTGTGTATAACAAAATAATAACATTAAGATGTCTTCAGGTCGGGACGTTTTATTTACAGGTGAAGGTTTGGATTTTTAGGAGCATGTGCAGGGGCGTTATTAAGCATTCATTTATTTGTATTAGGTTCATTTTGTCTTCTTATTATTGATATTTGACTGATTCATTAAAAGCAGACAATTATGTTTTAGGTTAATTTTTTACCTGACATGTTTCGGCGAGTCTTTCGCCTTCTTCAGAGTGTCGCATGATGGTGTCTTGAGACCCGTCTTTATCAGCTGATGTTCCATGAGGGTGTGAATTACCTGTCAAAAAAATGAAAAATCATAGCAGTAAAAGAACAAGCACAACATGAACATTACAAATCAGCAATCACTGACCACTGCAAAAGGGAAAACCACATCATGGACCGGGAGAAGGGCAGGGTCATCCGCACCGAAGAGAACAAACAACAGCGCTGGATCAGAGAGGCCATTGAGATCTGCAAGCGAGGCATAAAAACCATGAACAGAGACAAGGGAGCCTTCATCCTCTCTACCACCTGGAGCAGCATCTTGGCGGAGTGAACGGACAGCGGGGGGCGTGACTTGCCTTCATTCTTGTGACAGGTAAGTCACGCCCTCATGGAACATCAGCTGATAAAGACGGGTCACAAGACACCATCATGTGACACTCTGAAGAAGGCGAAAGACTTTCGTATTGTGACATCCTCAAGGCCTAAACACTCATCCGAGCAAATATAAGGTAGATTTTGTTAACCTGCCCGGAGAAAAACATCAACGAAAATAATTTGTATTTGTTTTAACCAGTTGGTGGCGCTACCACTGCGATCAAAAATAAGTTGGCAGCCGTCTTCAGGGCCTGAATATCCTCAAATGTGAAAAATTTCGAGAAGATGGATCATCTGAATCATTTTGCAGGAACTTTTGTTGCCACGGAGAATAATCAGACTCTGCGGCACCGCAATAGCCACGCCCTTCGAAGGAAAGTCACAAAAATAGGGATAGAGTAAGATCAATGTCTTGAGTCTTTTCTAGCCAATTTTCAATCGGATTCGTTAAAAGGGCACCGTGCAGTACGTCAAAATGTAAAAAATGATATTGATTGGCGCAAGGTGTATAACAGAATATAAACATATAGATGTCTTCAGGTACCGACTCTTTATGTATATGTGAAGTTTTGGATTTTTAGCAGCATGTGCAGGAGAGTTATTAAGCATTTTGTCCATTGCGGCGAAGGAAATCTTAAGTGAAAACTTTGAAGCCCCGCCCCCGTCATATAGTATTTCGGAAACAAAAGATTTTAGCCCCAGTGTTTGTCCCAGGTCTTAAGATGCTACAGACAGAATTTTAAGGCAATCAGATGAAGCCTTTAGGATCAGGGTGCAAAAGAATGACCCCTGTAAACATGCAAAAAAGGGCAAAAGTCGGACTTTCAAAAATTCATAACTCACTTCCTGTTCATATTAGACGTTAAAATATCAAATTTCTCGCCATGCCCGATGAGACTGCCAAGTTTGGTGAGTTTTTGTGCATGTTTCGGGGGTCAAAAATGCAATCGTACAATCGGAAAAATAATAATAATAATAATTTCTACAAAAACAACAGGGACTTCGCAGCGGTCGCTGCTCAGGCCCTAATAATAATAATAATAATAATAATAAAAGTAATAATATTTTCTACAAAAACAATAGGGACCTCGCAGCCGTCGTAGCTCGGGCCCTAATAACAATTTCTAGAAAAACAATAGGGACCTCGCAGCGGTCACTGCTCGGGCCCTAATAATAATAATAATAATAAAAATTTCCACAAAAACAATGGGGACCTCGTAGCGGTCGCTGCTCGGGCCCTAATAATAATTTCTACATAAACAATAGGGACCTCGCCGCGGTCGCGGCTCGGGCCCCAATAATAATTTCTACACAAAGTCCATTGTGGTGACCCGCCCCCTTTTAATAAATTCAAAATGGCCGACTTCCTGTAAAACCTAGCTCATTGCTCCAAGAGACTTTTTTGTAGGTCTTGGTCTTATACATACAGTGAACCCTCGCTACTTCGCGGTTCACCTTTCGCGGGTTCAGTGCTTCGCGGGTATAAAAAATATTCGGGGGCATTGTAGTTTCGCCGAGCGGCACGACGGGGCGCTGGAGCGGTTAGACGGCCGGCGTGCGCAGAAGAAGAGCGTGGGCGAAGAGAAGAGTGGACGAAGAAGAGCACGTTCCCCCGGACACGATCGGTGGCGACGTTTCGCGCGGTTCGGACCGTACCAGAGCTCCGGCCGGCGTGCGTGGCAGTTAAGCCGTAGAGGAGCACCTTCCCCGGGCACGGGCGGTGCCAAGCGGCCCCTAAGTTTAACCGAATGGAAGCTCCGGAGGAGGAGGGCATGCTCGCGTCACAGTAAGCCGAAGAGGAGCACCTTCCCCGGGCACGGGCGGTTCCAAGCGGCCCCTAAGTTTAACCGAATGGAAGCTCCGGAGGAGGAGGGCATGCTCGCGACACAGTAAGCCGAAGAGGAGCACCTTCCCCGGGCACGGGCGGTGCCAAGCGGCCCCTAAGTTTAACCGAATGGAAGCTCCGGGGGAGGAGGGTGGGCGTGTGTCACAGTTAAGCCGAATTGGAGCACCTCTTCCGCCCGGGCACGAGCGGAGCGCGAAGCTGTCAGTTATGAATGAATAAATGAATAAATAAATAAATAAATAAAGAATGGCACCTTTCATTTCACAGGGCACACCAGACGGCGTACCAGCAGGTAATAGTCGGAGTAATTAAATAAATACAAAAAGAATGGCTGGGGAATAAAAAAATAATACGTTTTAATAATAATTTGTTTTTTTTGTTATAACATGAATTTCACTCTCTCTCTCTCTGTATATATATATATAAATATCTATATATATTTATTATATATATTGTATTTTTTTTTAAGCATTTTTGAAGGTGCGCCGCTACTTCGCGGATTTTCAGTTTCCGCGGGTGGTCTCGGTCCCCATTAACCGCGACAACCGAGGGTTCACTGTACTCCATAAAATTTACAAAAAGCGAGGTGAAACACTCAACCAGGGCTGCTCTGCATGTTGTGCTGGGCCACCTGGAACAACAGCGGAGCTATGCAAGGATGCTCTTTGTGGACTACAGCTCGGCATTCAACACGATCATCCCAGACATCCTCGTCGCCAAACTGGACACTCTCGGCCTCCCTGCCCTCACACACATCTGGATTAAGGACTTTCTGACCAACAGACCCCAGACTGTGTTGCTCGGCCCCTACACGTCCTCCACCCTCATGGTGAGCACCGGTTCCCCCCAAGGATGCGTGCTGAGCCCTCTCCTGTACGCCCTCTACACCTACGACTGCAGCCCGGCCCACGGCAACAACACCATCGTCAAGTTTGCTGACGACACGACAGTGGTCGGTCTGATCTCGGAAGGTGACGAGACAGCCTACAGAGAGGAGGTAGGGAGACTGACAACTTGGTGCAAGGACAACAGACTGCACCTTAACTCTGCTAAAACAAAGGAGATTGTCGTCGACTTCAGGAGGAACAAGACGCTGCCGCCCCCCCTCTGCATCGAAGGCGTGTGTGTGGAGAGGGTCCACACGTTCAAGTTCCTGGGAGTACAGATCTCTGATGACCTTTCTTGGAGTCACAACACCACAGCAGTGGTAAAGAAGGTCCGCCAACGTCTGCACTTCCTGAGAGTCCTCAGGAAATTCAACCTGGACAGGAAGCTGCTGCTGGCCTTCTACCACTCGTCCATCGAGAGCCTGCTGACGTACTGTGTCTCCACCTGGTACAGCGGCTGCACTGAGGCGGACAGAGTGAGGCTCCAGAGGACAGTCAAAACAGCGCAAAGGATTATTGGCTGCCCTCTCCCCTCGCTGTCGGACATCTACACCGCCCGGTGCCTCAGAAGGGCTCTCAACATCGTCAAAGACAATACCCACCCAAACTCACACCTGTTCGACCGGTTGCCCTCTGGCAGGCGCTACAGATGCATCAAATCAAGGACCAATAGACTGAGAAACAGTTTCTTTCCGAGAGCCATCTCCATACTGAACTCTCACACACACACACGAGACCACCCTAACCTTGCAAAACAGCATTGTGATGTGTTTCTATATGCCCTATTCAGTACTGAATTCCATTGCACTGTCTTATTTATTTATCTAATTTATATATTGTCTGTATTATTGTTGTATTGCACTGGAGAGGGGAGCCCTCTAATCTCGTTGCACACTTGAGTACAATGACAATAAAGGGATTTCTATTTCTATTCTATTCTTTTTTTAACTTTTCTCGAGGGCCATGGCGAGCCATTTCAAAAAAGCTGCACAACTAACGTATAAAATATTGATAAATTTGCTCGGCCTGATGTGTGTGTAAAGTTTCACGAGTTGTCGTTCATATTTAGAACCTCATAATCAGCGTTGTTTTATTGCCGAACAGTGCAATGCCACTCCCACAACTTTACACGAAAAAGGACGAATTTCGTATTGTGACATCCTCATGGCCGAAACAGTCATCCGAGCATATATGAGGGCGGCCTTGTTGAGTTGCACGGAGAAAAACATCCAAGAAAATAACTTGTATTAGCTTTTACCAGTTGGTGGCGCTACTACTACGATGAAAAATAAGTTGGTAGATGTCTTCAGGGCTGAAGTATCCTCAAATGTGTACAACTTCGAGAAGATAGGATCATCTGAGTCATGTTGCCGGAGCTTTTGTTGCCACAGAGTACAATCTGACTTTTCAGCACCGTAATAGCCATGCCTTTTGCCAAAACATCACAAAATTCGGCAGAGAGAAAGATCATTGTCTTGAGTCTTTTCTGACTAATTTTCAGTCGGATTTGTCAAAAGGGCACCGTGCAGGATGTGAAAATTAAAATAAAAACACATTTTTGATTCCACTTGGCGGCGCTGTGTGTATAACAAAATAATAACATTAAGATGTCTTCAGGTCGGGACGTTTTATTTACAGGTGAAGGTTTGGATTTTCAGGAGCATGTGCAGGGGAGTTATTAAGCATTCATTTATTTGTATTAGGTTCATTTTGTCTTCTTATTATTGATATTTGACTGATTCATTAAAAGCAGACAATTATGTTTTAGGTTAATTTTTTACCTGACATGTTTCGGCGAGTCTTTCGCCTTCTTCAGAGTGTCGCATGATGGTGTCTTGAGACCCGTCTTTATCAGCTGATGTTCCATGAGGGTGTGACTTACCTGTCAAAAAAATGAAAAATCAGAGCAGTAAAAGAACAAGCACAACATGAACATTACAAATCAGCAATCACTGACCACTGCAAAAGGGAAAACCACATCATGGACCGGGAGAAGGGCAGGGTCATCCGCACCGAAGAGAACAAACAACAGCGCTGGATCAGAGAGGCCATTGAGATCTGCAAGCGAGGCATAAAAACCATTAACAGAGACAAGGGAGCCTTCATCCTCTCTACCACCTAGAGCAGCATCTTGGCGGAGTGAACGGACAGCGGGGGGTGTGACTTGCCTTCATTCTTGTGACAGGTAAGTCACGCCCTCATGGAACATCAGCTGATAAAGACGGGTCACAAGACACCATCATGTGACACTCTGAAGAAGGCGAAAGACTTTCGTATTGTGACATCCTCAAGGCCTAAACACTCATCCGAGCAAATATAAGGTAGATTTTGTGAACCTGCCCGGAGAAAAACATCAACGAAAATAATTTGTATTTGTTTTAACCAGTTGGTGGCGCTACCACTGCGATCAAAAATAAGTTGGCAGCCGTCTTCAGGGCCTGAATATCCTCAAATGTGAAAAATTTCGAGAAGATGGATCATCTGAATCATTTTGCAGGAACTTTTGTTGCCACGGAGAATAATCAGACTCTGCGGCACCGCAATAGCCACGCCCTTCGAAGGAAAGTCACAAAAATAGGGATAGAGTAAGATCAATGTCTTGAGTCTTTTCTAGCCAATTTTCAATCGGATTCGTTAAAAGGCACCGTGCAGTACGTCAAAATGTAAAAAATGATATTGATTGGCGCAAGGTGTATAACAGAATATAAACATATAGATGTCTTCAGGTACCGACTCTTTATGTACATGTGAAGCTTTGGATTTTTAGCAGCATGTGCAGGAGAGTTATTAAGCATTTTGTCCATTGCGGCGAAGGAAATCTTAAGTGAAAACTTTGAAGCCCCGCCCCGTCATATAGTATTTCGGAAACAAAAGATTTTAGCCCCAGTGTTTGTCCCAGGTCTTAAGATGCTACAGACAGAATTTTAAGGCAATCAGATGAAGCCTTTAGGATCAGGGTGCAAAAGAATGACCCCTGTAAACATGCAAAAAAGGGCAAAAGTCGGACTTTCAAAAATTCATAACTCACTTCCTGTTCATATTAGACGTTAAAATATCAAATTTCTCGCCATGCCCGATGAGACTGCCAAGTTTGGTGAGTTTTTGTGCATGTTTCGGGGTCAAAAATGCGATCGTACAAATCGGAAAAATAATAATAATAATAATTTCTACAAAAACAACAGGGACTTCGCCGCGGTCGCTGCTCAGGCCCTAATAATAATAATAATAATAATAATAAAAGTAATAATATTTTCTACAAAAACAATAGGGACCTCGCAGCCGTCGCAGCTCGGGCCCTAATAACAATTTCTAGAAAAACAATAGGGACCTCGCAGCGGTCACTGCTCGGGCCCTAATAATAATAATAATAATAATAATAATTTCCACAAAAACAATGGGGACCTCGTAGCGGTCGCTGCTCGGGCCCTAATAATAATTTCTACATAAACAATAGGGACCTCGCCGCGGTCGCTGCTCGGGCCCCAATAATAATTTCTACACAAAGTCCATTGTGGTGACCCGCTCCTTTTAAGTAAATTCAAAATGGCCGACTTCCTGTAAAACCTAGCTCATTGCTCCAAGAGACTTTTTTGTAGGTCTTGGTCTTATACATACAGTGAACCCTCGCTACTTCGCGGTTCACCTTTCGCGGGTTCAGTGCTTCGCGGGTATAAAAAATATTCGGGGGCATTGTAGTTTCGCCGAGCGGCACGACGGGCGCTGGAGCGGTTAGACGGCCGGCGTGCGCCGAAGAAGAGCGTGGGCGAAGAGGAGAGTGGACGAAGAAGAGCACGTTCCCCCGGACACGATCGGTGGCGACGTTTCGCACGGTTCGGACCGTACCAGGGCTCCGGCCGGCGTGCGTGGCAGTTAAGCCGTAGAGGAGCACCGTCCCCGGGCACGGGCGGTGCCAAGCGGCCCCTAAGTTTAACCGAATGGAAGCTCCGGAGGAGGAGGGCATGCTCGCGTCACAGTAAGCCGAAGAGGAGCACCTTCCCCAGGCACGGGCGGTTCCAAGCGGCCCCTAAGTTTAACCAAATGGAAGCTCCGGAGGAGGAGGGCATGCTCGCGTCACAGTAAGCCGAAGAGGAGCACCTTCCCCGGGCACGGGCGGTTCCAAGCGGCCCCTAAGTTTAACCGAATGGAAGCTCCGGAGGAGGCGGGCCTGCTCGCGTCACAGTAAGCCGAAGAGGAGCACCTTCCCCGGGCACGGGCGGTGCCAAGCGGCCCCTAAGTTTAACCGAATGGAAGCTCCGGGGGAGGAGGGCGGGCGTGTGTCACAGTTAAGCCGAATTGGAACACCTCTTCCGCCCGGACACGAACGGAGCGCGAAGCTGTCAGTTATGAATGAATAAATGAATAAATAAATAAATAATTAAAGAATGCCACCTTTCATTTCACAGGGAACACCGGACGGCGTACCAGCAGGTAAAAGTCGGAGTAATTAAATAAATACAAAAAGAATGGCTGGGGAATAAAAAAATAATACGTTTTAATAATAATTTGGTTTTTTTGTTATAACATGAATTTCACTCTCTCTCTCTCTCTCTCTCTCCCCATATATATATATATATATATATATATATATATATATATATATATTTATTATATATATTGTATTTTCTTTTAAGCATTTTTGAAGGTGCGCCGCTACTTCGCGGATTTTCAGTTTCCGCGGGTGGTCTCGGTCCCCATTAACCGCGATAACCGAGGGTTCACTGTACTCCATAAAATTTACAAAAAGCGAGGTGAAACACTCAACCAGGGCTGCTTTTTTGAACATTTCTCGAGCGCCATGGCGAGCCATTTCAAAAAAGCTGCACAACTAACGTATAAAATATTGATAAATTTGCTCTGCCTGATGTGTGTGTCAAGTTTCACGAGTTGTCGTTCATATTTAGAACCTCATAATCAGCGTTGTTTTATTGCCAAACAGTGCAATGCCACTCCCACAACTTTTCACGAAAAAGGATGAATTTCGTATTGTGACATCCTCATGGCCGAAACAGTCCTCCGAGCATATATGAGGGTGACCTTGTTGAGTTGCACGGAGAAAAACATCCAAGAAAATAACTTGTATTAGCTTTTACCAGTTGGTGGCGCTACTACTACGATGAAAAATAAGTTGGTAGATGTCTTCAGGGCTGAAGTATCCTCAAATGTGTACAACTTCGAGAAGATAGGATCATCTGAGTCATGTTGCCGGAGCTTTTGTTGCCACAAAGTACAATCGGACTTTTCAGCACCGTAATAGCCACGCCTTTTGCCAAAACGTCACAAAACTCTGAAAAAGCTGAGTGAGCCTCAAACCAGACATACACATTCACTGACAAATATCCTGTGACACCAGATATATTAGAAGTCTTGTCTAATCAGCACACGTCTATCTAACTGCAATTTTAACATCTCGAGACACGACAGGATGAGTACACGATACGCATACCTCCATTTCTGAGTCTGTAAAGCCTGGAGGAGGCTGCTTCGATGTTTTAGTAGCATCATAAATTTATTGAATTAATTATATTTGAGGTTGGATTAGATTTTTACACATTTTAAGCCTTAGCCACCCAAAACAAAACATAAGCTCATGAATGAAATAAAACTAATTAATTTCGCCCATGCCAATTAATCTTCTGTAGACACGTGTTGTGACCAGTGTTGTTTTTGGCAGGCATTTTAGATTTTGTCCAAGTCATTTGGACAAAGTGCTGATTTGTTTACATCACATTTAGTCATCCCAATTCGTTATAGTTTTAGTCCAGTTTTAGTCAACGAAAACTAAAAAAAGGGTTTTAGTCCAGTTTTAATCGACGGAAACGCAAAAAAAGTTTTACCCTAGTTTTCGTCAATTTATTCACAAAGGTTTTAGTCCAAGCGGCACGGTGGCCCAACTGGTTAGCAGGATGGCCTCACAATATTGAGGTCGTAGGTACGATTCTGGCTCCGGCCTTCCTGCGTGGGTTTCCTCTGGGTAATTCGGTTTCCTCCCATATTCTTAAAACATGCATGGCAAGTTGCTTGGACACTCTAATTGCCCCTAGGCATGAGTGTGAGCGTGGATGGTTGTTCGTCTATGTATGCCCTGCGATTGGCTGGACACCAATTCAAGGGTGTACCTCGCCTACTGCCGAAGACAGCTGGGATCGGCTCCAACACCCCCCGCGACCCTAGTGAGGAGAAGCGGTACAGATAACGGATGGATGGATGGATGGGTTTAAGTCCATTTGAGTTAAAACAAGGCATTCAAGGTTTCCACCCAATAACAAAGACTTTTGGATGGACTACAAAGGATTCTTCATTACAAACAGAAAAAAGTGGCAACAGTGGAATCAATGCTCACTGCTCCAAAATAAGCAGAGAAGCAAAACATTTTGTTGGGCAACTGTTGTGGCTTTATTTCACTAAAAGCAACATAAAATAATTTATGAACCACATGCTAACAATTTTGTCTCGTCAACGAAAAAAATTCATGTACATCACGTCATGTTTTCGTCATAAAAGAACCTCGTTTAGCTTGTCATCGTCATTAAAAAAGGGGCGTTAACGAAGTATTTTCGTCATAGTCATCAGTGACGAAAACAACACTGGTTGTGACTGATATTTCAGTCCCAGGTTGTCTCCTGAACACCACCAATTGGGCAAGGGAGCGCAGGAAAGCCTGGGGTCTTCTATTTTTACAGTATAGAAAGGCTAAATATCAAATTGAAACAGTGTTTTATATCATGAATATACAGGGTTGGTGCTGGTTCTGGTAGGGAAACCACAACATAAAGATGTCCTTAATTAGTCCCACAATGGGGATATTTGCAATATGGCATATGATGGCCTAACAGGGCCACCGCCCAGAAAAGAGTAACGCAGAACTTTGTAATACTGTCACTCCCTGACCAGTTCGTTGTTCCTGAAGAGCCAAACTTTGACTCAGACCCACAAATTTGAATTACAGATAGTGGACAATGGAGAACTCCCCCAGTCAGTCAGCATGTTCAACTTCCATAGAAACCTCAACATACATTTATTAGATTGCCAAACTAATTGGAAACTACATCACCAGAACACCACAAGTGGGCTCTGTTATTGTACTTAAAGATGCATCTTACAAACCTGTGTTCTCCAAGGCCAGCTGGTCCATAGTCTTAAGTTATTTCTTCGCCAACATCAATGTCTCGGAGCGCAAACAGACAGAGGTGTGGTCTGTCCTCTGTTGTCTTCTTCTTCATTTTACAGTTGGGGTGCATGTGGTCATCATTAACCAGTCTTCCCAGACTGCCATCTTCTTGAGCGGCATCAACACTTAAAATAGATTTAAAAAAAAAAAAAACAATTATTCAATCAATGTCAGAAATTAATCTTTGAGACAATCTTGTGTACACAAAACATAAAAATAGGAAATCCACAATTTTTAAATCTTCTAAATAAAATCATACAAGAAATTTCTATTGGAATCAGACCCTATTAACAGCTTGTCTTTGAGACTTCATGGTCTATATTTTCATTTGTACAGATTCAACGCATGAATAAAAGTAATCACCGTATTTTCGCAGTCATAAGCAAACAAAGCGCCCTGTCAGTCGATGCGTCCATTAAATGGACAAAGTACCACTCACGTCCATCAGCCCTTGTCATCAACGAGCTGTTGGAAGTGCATGTTAGCACACCCTGCTGGGCAAAGAGTGAGTTGTCCATGCTTACAATCGACCGTGACAAATACACCATCTGACTATAATGTTTGGGTGATGGTGTTGGAAAAAGCTGGACAAAGGGCAGCTGTCCACAATGTTTTAGTCTGTCTTATCATTTATGTTATTGCAAGCAAGAAACGTCCCAGGTTTAGACAACAGACAAAAAGTCCAAAGCATAACAGCACATCTCTTTAAACAGCCATGCAAATCTCTCTAAACAGCTATGGGATTGTGGGTCTCTGCTCCCAGAATGCATTGCTTGAATTAGCTAAGGCTGAGTGGCTTTTGTATTATTTTCATTTTTTTTGGGTATATTGATGGCATGAGAGATACATGTTTGTGTTAATCTTATTTCTATGTTTCATTGTTTGCTTGTATGATGAGTTTTTTATTTTTTGTGTGTGGTGAGCAGCCAAGTCCCTCCCCTGACGTTGCTTTGTAGGCTATTGCCAATGCACCTAATATTGGCCTGAGCCATTGTCAGCTATTGTCAATAGAGACTTGGCGTCTGCTGCAACAATGGGGTGATTGCTCATGTTATTGGGGCATAGTAGGCTGCTATCGGCTGTGTCAGTGTGGGCAGCTCTGCCAAGTTCATGCTATGCTAACAGCAGCTGTGCTATCGTCTTGTCAGGCGGTGCGTCCAGTATATGTTACAAAGACAGAAATAGCGGCCTCAACAGGTGTTGCGCCCTTTGACACGGCGCGTCTTTTGGGTGCGAAAATACGGTATACATTTTTGCTTAGAGAATGATTTTTCCCCTAACACTTATGGGATGAGTATGTGTTTATTTTTTTAAATAAAAACAAAAATAAGATAACATCTCAATCTTTGCCTCACCTCCAAGTTTTTTCTTGCCGGCGGAAGTCAAACAAAAAGACAGTGCCTCTTCCATCCATCTTCCTGCGTTGAGATTTATCAGAATCTATCAATTTTCCTCTGTACTCCATAATAAAGAATAAAGTCGTCTTTCCTGAAAGGGGCCTTGGTAAATACTCCTCGACCTAGTTAACAGGGAAATCAAGATAGCTTCGTCATATTTTTAAGCACACAAATAAGGAGTCATCATATTCATTTGGGCCACTATACTAATGTAGGGTGGTTTGAAACATTGCTTCTTGTGAGGGATAGAGCAGAGCCCTTCTTTATGATTTTAAAGGAACAGACCAGCCAAAATTCATTTTCCAGCATTGCATTAGCCAGTATGTATTAGGACTGAAAGTACAAATGTCAATGGCACCTGGTTACGTAAAAAAAAAACTTTAAGATTATTTAGTTTCATAACAATGACATACACTGTATACACAGTCATATTGGATCGCGTCACGTGATCTCTGTGACGTATAACGTGCTTTACACTAGACTATCAATATCGGACTTGTTCACCGGTCTATTGTGGTATAAAAATGCCGGAGGGCGTCATCAAGTACAGCCTTAATTTAGATAGAACTCCTACCATCAGGTTTCACGCTCACTGAAATAACTTGAAACTGACAAAAGAAAAGGTCAAGACACTCTTAATGTAAAATAACCACTTAAAAAACGATGTCAGCTTGGTTATCAGAAAACAATAATATATCTTAGCAAAAGCGTTAACATCATACCTTTAAATGAGTTTATATACTTCGCTTCTAACTCTGCAGTCTTGTCCAGACCCTTGACTGCATGTTCAATAGTATCCTGCTTTGGGGACTTCCTGCATCTCAGGGAAGGCATTGTTTATTCTATAAAGAAAAAAGACAGTTTTGTGTTGAGAATTATTAATACTATAGGCTAAATGGAGTTTTAACAATATCAGTGTAAGAAAAATAAATTATAAATTAAAAAAATATCAATCCCTCCATCCCAATTAACGATTTCAACCATAATAGTTTATATTGAAGTTTAAACAACAGACAGACAGATTTATGCAGTGTGACTACAAAAATCTTACCAAAATTGCATTCACAGTAACCTTTGCTTTAAGAATCATGTAATTAACCAGTGAACATCGTGTCTTACACAAAAATTAATGACAGAAATTATCATGGTACTTGCATTCTGTTGTTCTATAACAAAAGTGCAAGCTGTTAGCTCCGCAAAGCTAACGCAACAAGCTAGCGTCCCTCGTGCTCACATTCAATGCAAACCTGACCACCGGATGAAAATACGCGTCGGTTTAGTTCTTTAAATGAGTAAAAGCACCATGACGTTTTATAATTATTCAATGCTTAACTGGAGCTCGTCAATTATGTCGATGTAGGAGCACATGTTTGCTAGGCCAGTGTTGTAGGCCCACATCCATGGTGCTACTTTGTATAGTGTTTTCCACACAACTATCTCTAACCATGAACAAATGCACTCGAGGCATGTTTTGAATAAAAACAAACGAAAAACACTTACCTCTCCGTTTCAACAGCAGTTCGAACTTCGAAGTGGTGATATTCTCCAGCGTTAAGCACCTGCTCGAACTGCGAATAGGTCAAATTCAACAGCGTCTTTTTTCTGTCTTAATAAGGACGCGATGAGAGGAGGAGCGCTTGCCTTTTCGTCAGCACGCCCCGCGCGGGTGGTGCTGCTTTATCACTCTCTATCTGTGCCCGCCTGCCGGCATGTCGATAGAAAAATAATATTCCTTCAAACATTACTTTCATCTTCTTAACGTTTTGTAGTGAATTTAACAGGTTCACCACTTTTTTCAAATACACCAATGGAAAACAGGTCTTAATTGAGGAAACATACAAAGAGCGTCTCACAAACACCTTATGATGAGCAATGTAATTTGATCACGTTTTTTGTCACTGCCTGGACGTCGGTTCACTGGCCTGGTGGCAGTGGCTTGTAGACACTGTCACTGAGTGGGAACGGATCTCAAGGTGGGTCAAACTAACCCAAGCAGTGGATCGGTCCGTTTTTTAAATTTATTAATTTTTTTATTTTATGTATTTATTTATTATTTAATACAAGGGCTTCGGCTCACTACCAGTGGGCGGGACCAAAGAATTTGGGTTTCCTTTGAGCTAGGAGGCAGTCAAAGGCAGTCCAATCCCCGGCAACATAAAGCGCCTAGCTCTGGGGACATGGAATGTCATTTCTCTGGTAGGGAATGAACCCGAGCTGGTGTGTGACTAGACCAGTGGTTCTCAATTATTTCCTGTCATGCCCCCCCTACCAAGAAGAAAACAATTCGCACCCCCCCCACCACAATTTTTTTTTACATTTCGTACTAATGTACATGTTCTTTGCATATTAATGTTAGATTGTCAATAAAATATCTTACCTTAACAAAGCTAAATTGATAAAAAAATATATCATTTTGAGAACGACTATTGTGAGGATCTCGAAACTCAGTACTCTGTGGTGCTAATATTGATGAGATGATAAATATGTTGAAGCCACAGAACAAAAAGATTAGATATTGTTTGGAAATTAATGACGTACATAACAAAGGAATATCAGCCTTGATTGGAGTACATTACTGCATTTAAATTTTTAATAAAAATGAAACAATTATTGATGTTATGACCACTATGAAGAATTTAAAAAAACAATATATAGGGATAATTATAGTTTTCATTTTGTTATGTTTAGTCTGTTCATGTTGCATTATTTTTATGACAAAGATGATGGTTAATCGTAGGTTTGTTGTCCAAATGTACCGTTACAACCTGATTAATGTTGAGAATGACGAACTCAAACTGGACACTAAAACGTAAAAACACATGGACTTCTTGCCCCTGTCCACACACGTGCACACACACACACACCATACACGAAGATCCGGGAGGTAAGGACGGCTGTCCTCTCCTACAACGAGGCAAGGGCCTCCACCAAGTCACCCCAGGGACAAGTTTTATTCCCTGATGGTCATCAAATTATGAGGATCTCATTCTACGCCGGAAGGGAGGAGGGGAATTTTTCCCTAATGTGAGGTTTTCGCTCCTCCACTGATGATCACACTGTTGTATGATTTCATTATGATGATCTGTCTGAAAGCCGTAAGGACATGATTTTTAAATCCACAACAGGGGGGAAATGTAAGATGGGCTGAGGATAGGTAATCAGTTTGTGTATTCATAATCATGTTTTTATACACTCATTAATGTTTAACACACACAGAGACACTTACTTGTTATTTTAACACACACACACACAGACACCCCATCCTGAAGATGTGTTTAGTTAAACTGACCTTGGGTTATGATTTTCTGCCTGCTGGAGTCCCTGGTGATTAGTTATTGATGCTTTAGTTAAACTGACCTTTATACCGAGAGTTATTGATGTTTTCTGTCTCTTGGTGATTAGTTGTTGATGCTTTTCTGTCTTCTGGTGATTAGTTATTGATGAGTTAGTTTCAATAAAAAGGCAGAACGGAGGGTGAGAGTCAGAGGGTGTGCGGGATTGAACTGGCAAGACGGCTGTTTCGCCTCCTGGCTCCCTCTCCCATTCTGAATGGCACAAAACGAAAACTTTAGTAAGTTATTTCAGTCTAAAAAAGGCGTCAGGGCATTTTTAAACCGGACAGTAAGTCGTCACTGTCTTGGTTCCTTTTTGTGCCTTGACCCATCCCGGAATTATTGAAAGGATGCAGTCCTATTTACAGGCCCCAGTGACACCCCAGGTTTCTGTTGTTTGTACGAGGGCGCTTAATAGGTACTGCTATTCACAATCGTCTTAGGCTGTTTCTTTGCAGAAGTTTATGGACAATGTGTAGTGCTGTAGGATGCAGTCTAGAGCATTCTTGACATTGAAGCTTTTGTTTCCAGCAACTGCTAATGCGACCGTGCATCAAACATGCAAAACACAGACCCTTGCTCCTCAAGAAGTCAATCTTATCCTTGTGATGCTTTCTCCTAAATTCCTTACAAATTGTGAGACTGTTGCTCTCCATTACAATTAGCACATGGTTTGGCAATAGCATCCACTGAAACAGGTTCTGCCTTTGGCGTGGTGGTTTTGTTGTTTTCCATCTTGGCGGGCACAATGACTGTTGTGAAGACTTTCTTTGATTTTGGTGTTTCTGTGTGTTGTGATTTTGTTTTCTGTTTTATAGAATCTTTCGTGCTTGTCAACAAAGTCAACAAAATCCTTAAACTTCACTCTTCTATTTGTTCTTTCTTGGAGATTGCAGGCAAATTTTCTCCAAGATTCTATAAGTCTGTATGGAAGTTTGTTTGCCAATGCCTTTATATTAGCCATGTTGTCCAAGTCCTCCATATAATTAACATCTGCCATTATGTTCAAACAGCCCATAAGGAATAATGTGAAAGACTGAAGTGCAACACCATCTTCAGACTTGATTGTTGGCCAATCCATGGCTTCCTTTAAATATGCTTCTGCTATCATGAAGTCATCACCATAAAACTCCTTCAAGATTTGTTTTGCTTTGGTATATCCTGTCAGAGGTTCCATATGGATGCAGCTCTTCACCAACTCATGTGGTTGTTCACTAGTATACTGCAACTAAAATTGAAGATGATCACGGTTATCACTTGTACGGCCTTCAATCCCATGTTCAATGGCACCTATACAGGTTTTATAATGCAGAGGGTCGCCTTTAAACGTAGGAATGGAAAGTTCGGGAAGTAGCGATGCTTTTTGACTCTTTGCTAAGTATTCTGCGACACTGGCTTGCTGTGAGATTGCTTGGCAAAGGCCATCAAGCACATGTCCCTGTTGTTCTCTACTTTCTGTCTGATGTGGAAATCTAGCCATTGGAATAGTCGAAGTGGGAGCATTTCAGGTCAACACTGCTTGTTGCTCTGATAGGCTGTGATGGTAATTGAATGTTTTTCCTTGTTTAAATTGTAACACACTCATCAGGAATGTGGATACCATCCTCCTGGGTATTTTCATATCTTCTCAAGACATCCAATTTAGCATCAGACTCAGGGAGTGCCGTTTGCATTGCATGCATTTCCTTCTTTGCCTTAATTGCAGCTTCTTCTTGCTCAAGTGCCAACCTTTGTTGTAAATCAGCAGCCTTTGCCTTTAAACATGCTCGTTCCATTTGAGCCTTTAATTTAATTGAAGACGTTGACAGAAGTGAGCTTCTGTCTGTTAGATTCTTTACTTCTACTTCTATGGGTGTAGTTAGTTGATGCAGATCTACTATCATCAGGTGATATTTGTTTATTGCATCCTTCCTCTGCACGTTTCAAAACGTCCTTCTTCCATTGCTCACATTTCCATTAATTACATTTTTTGGATCAAACCAGTTATTTTGGTCATCGACAAAATCCTCTTCAGTCTTTAAATTTTGCACACCGGAATTGAGGTCCACAAATTCTTGCTCCATGCCGCTAAAGCAAACACAAAGCTCAGTTTTTTACAGCGTCAACATTTGCATCATCCTCCATCAATTGTTCAATTTGACGTTGCATGGAGGTCAATTGAGCAAATTTGCACCTGCGTGCCTGCATCCGTTTAGGCTTGTGATCTTCTACAGCTTTTCTCCGTCATTTTTAATGTCCGCTTTCCACTGTCTTGTTCCTCCATGTCAATCCACAATCAAGCAAACAAAAACGTCAAACTGACTGTAGCGTCTCAATTTGTAGGTCAGCTGAATGACGATCAAAGTTTTAAGCAGTTTACTCATGCACCTGTTACGTGCACGTCCTTGTTAACTCGCGATGCTTGTCAAGTATGGACGCATGCTAACAGCTAGCAGCTCATTGTCCCGACTGGAAAGTTGCTCCTTAGCTGTGATGTGCCTAGGGTTACACTATCTATCATTAACAAACACAGCCAGCCCTCCTCTTTCCTCTTACCGCTTTCCAGTGTCCTGTCCGCAAGTAGTATTTGGAAGCCGTCAAATTCCACGACGGTGTCCGGCGTTAGGTCTGTTAGCCATGAATCCGTGAACATCAGCAAGCTAGCTCATTGGAAGTTCCTCTCGTGCCGCGTCCATTTTCTTGGGAAGGTATCTAACATTTCCCATAAAAACGGACAGGAGGACGGGGTGGTCACGCCTCCTCTTTGCCTGGCGTTTCGCCCCCGCGCGACATCCCCCGTCTCTTCCTCCTCAACTCGTGGGGGATATCGGGTCTCGCTCCGGGAGTCGGCACGGGGTTAGCACGAAGTGCTAACAGCTGATCTCTTGTGTAAACGATTGATCCGTAGCTCCCAGTGACATCTCCGGACACGATCACGCAAAAAACAGCCCCCAGCAGCAATAAAACCACCGCAATTTGGATGTCCATTGCTGCGATGAGGTAAAATAAATAAAACTGGGTAAAGGAAAAAACACGCGAAAAAGGCTCAAATAGTGAGCCGTGCTGCTTTAGCAGGTAGCCACTCGCGTGGTGACGGAACCGTAAAAACAAATGTGGTCCCATCAAAATCTGATGGGATATTTAAAAATAAAAGCGTGAAAATTTGCTTATTTGTCTGTCGTCACCAATGATTAAAAAAATTAAAATCATTACAAAATCCTCAAGCTATCGTGATACCAGACAAGTTCTGCGGGACACCAGACCACCCCAGTTGTCCACAAAAAGTGGTCACTTCAAAATTTGATGTGGCATTTAAAAATAAAAAAATCACCTGAAATATGCACTGTGATCAACACTGATTTAAAAGAAAAATCTTTAAAAAATATCCTCAAACTATCGTGATACCAAACCAGGATTGGGGATACTAGACCACACCAGCTGTCCACCAAAAGTGGTCACATCAAAATGTGATGTGGCACTTCAAAATAAAAGTAGCCTGAAATTCGCTTATTTCACGGTCATCACCACTGAGTTAAAAAAAAAATAGCTCGAGCTATCGTGATACCAGACCAGTTTTGTGGGACACGAGACTACCCCAGCTGTCCATAAAAAGTGGTCCCATCGAAATCTAATTTGTAATTTCAAACTAAAAGTTGCCTGAAATCTGCACATTTCACTGTCATCATGCCTGACTTTAAAATTTCATTAAAAAATATCCTCTAGCTATGGTAATACCAAACCAGGTTTGGAGGACACAAGACAACACAGCTTTCCACCAAAAGTAGTCCCATCAAAATGTAAGGAGGCATTTTAAAATAAAAGAGCTGGAGCTGTCGTAATACCAGACTAGTTTTGTTGGACACTAGACGACCCCAGCTGTTCATCAAAAATGGTCCCATCAAAATCTGATGTGTAATTTCACAATAAAAAAAAAACCCACCTGAAATATGCACATTTCATTGTCATCAACACTGATTTTAAAATAATCATTTCAAAATACCCTCGAGCTATCGTGATATCAGACCCATTTTGGGGGACACTAGACAACCCCAGTTGTCCATCAAATGCGGTCCCACCAAAATGTGATACGGCATTTCAAAATAAAAGTAGCCTTAAATCAGCATACATCACTGTTATCAGGCCTGACTAAAATATCATGACAAAATATCCTCCAGCTATCATGATACCAGACAAGACATATTTCACTGTCATCACCATTGATTTAAAAAAATTAATTAAAAACTAGAGCTGCGAGCAGCTATAAAGGGCCCTCGCCACCCGGACAACGTTGGGGTACTGGCACGTTGGAAATGTGAAATATTTCCGAGAAATAACGTGAGGAATCTTCAAGAGGAATTTGCTTGTAGTTAAAGTTAGAGCAGCTTTTGTTTTCAAAGCCTCGTCAATGTTTGAAGTAAATTTGTTGGCAGGCACTACAGGTGCATCAAATCAAAGACTAATAGACTGAAAAACATTTTCTTTCCGAGAGCCATCACCATTCTGAACTCTCACACACATGCACACACACACGACCACCCTTACCTTGCTGAACAGCGACGTATTGTGTTGTATTTCTCCAATTTCATACTATTTTCCATCACAATATTTATTCTCTTATTTATCTAATTTATATATTTGATTAAATTATTGTTGTATTGCACTGGAGAGGGGAGCTCCCTAATCTTGTTGCACACTGTACAATGACAATAAAAGGATTTCGGATTCTGATAAATTTAGAATGGCCGACTTCCTGTTCAATTTAGCATACGGCTCCATGAGACTTTTTATTAGGTCTTGGCTTTGTACACACTTCATCAAATTTTCAGTTTGGTGAAACAGAGATATGGGGCTGTTTTTTTTTGTTGTTTTTTTTTTTCTAGGGGGCGATAGCGAGCCATTTTTAAACAACTGTACGACAAAATAATAAAATATTGTGAATATTGAATCAACTCCCGGTTGAGTGGACGCTGGCACGTTTGGCTGCCACTGCTCACCGGTAACTCTCAGAAATTTTTTGGATCCGCTTGTTGTACCTGCTTTAGCAGTTTACAATCCCTCCAGTTACAGTGATTTTATTTATTATTATCTGTATGTTGAGCGATCCCGATTCTCATGAATGCCACCCACCGATTGCATAGTCGCTGACGCGTCTACTGTGGCTAAAGTTTAGCTTACCTATCAAAGTTAGCACCTGTCTGCCATGTGGACCCGCAGGCCAGTCTGCTTCTCGCACTTCTGCCTGTTCCTGTCATGTCATCAACCTGTGTCAGGACAACTTCAATCCACTGCCGCTGAACTCCGCTGGATTTACCGACACATGCCCGAGGGAAACGCACCACCACCACTGCTCCTCCTCCCGAACATCGCTCGTCGACCCTTGAAGGATTGTATGGCAATTACCGGCATTTTAAACATTTATGGGACAGAATGTCAATTATTTAATTTAGCAGGTTTATATTTACTGAATATGCTATGATCGCAAAATTCCGGACGAACTGGCGAGGCTGCCCGGCTCACCGTGGCTTGTCATCGGGACCGGGAGGCGGCGCAGGCGACGCAGAGAGAGGAAGCAGAAGCGGGGCTGCAGGTCCGGTGTCTTGCAACGGCTGCGACGGCAGCCCCATAGGCAACCACTGCCGAGTCTGTACCTCACCAACGCCAGATCCGTGGTCCACAAAATCGACGACCTGGGATTACAAATCCTGGGAAACCGCTATGTGCGAGACAGCAGTGTGATCGTCGTCACGGAATCCTGGCTGCACGCAGACGTCCCCGATGCTAGCATCCAGCTGGCCGGGCGCTCGCTACATCGCGCGGATCGGACAAGGGACACCGGTAAGAGACGGGGCGGGGTGGCTCTGTGTTTACGTGCATGAGAACTGGTGCGGCGATAGCACGATCGTCGAGAAGCACTCTTCCCCCGACATCGAGTTCATGTCCGTTAAATGCCGGCCTTATTTTCTCCCGAGGGAGCTAACGGTCGTGATTGTCACAGCTGTTTACATCCCTCCCGACGCTAGCACTAGCACGGCGCTCTCGCTACTCGCGTGCGTCATCAATAAACATCAGCGGGCCCACCCTGATGGCGTTCACGTAGTAGCGGGAGACTTTAATAAGGCCAATTTAAAGACTGTACTCCCAGAGTTTCACCAGCATGTCAAGTGCCCAACGAGGGGAGACAACACTCTCGACCATGTGTACTCGAACATCAAGCACGCATACAGGGCCCTCCCACTCGCCCCCCTCGGCCAGTCAGACCACCTGTCCTTGCAGCTCGCACCTGCATACATCCCTCTCAGGCGCAGATTCAGGCCCACCACAAAGACTGTGAAAACCTGGCGTGACGGCGCCATGAGTGAATTACAGGACTGCTTTCAAGACACAAACTGGGGCCTCTTTGATCATCAGGACCTTGATGTCTACACACATTGTGTAGTGGACTACATCAAGTTCTGCATGGAAACTGTGTCCCTACACAGGACTATACGGACCTTCCCAAATGCGAAGCCCTGGATGTCCAGCAGGGTTCGCTCTCTCCTCAAGGCCCGTGACGCTGCCTTCAGGTCAGGCGACAAAGCCCAGTACAGGGTGGCTCGTGCTGACCTGAGCAAAGGCATCAAGCTAGCCAAGGCAACCTACAAGGGGAGGCTGGAGGCCCACCTTGCCAGTAACAGACCACGGGAGGTGTGGCAGGGTCTACGGAGCATCACCAACTTCCGTGGCAGCAGCACGACCTCTGCAGACCCGAGTGCATCGCTGGCAGAGGAGCTTAACTGCTTCTTTGCTCGCTTTGACTCGCCCCAACCGTCACACCCCCGCACTTCATGCTCCAACTCCCCCCCACTCACCGTAGAGGAACACGATGTGAGGCGCGCGCTCCTGGCTGTTAACCCCAGGAAAGCTACTGGACCCGACGGAATACCAGGCAAGGTCCTCAAAACATGTGCCCACCAACTGTCACATGTATTCTGCAGGATCTTCAACCGCTCCCTGGCTCAAGCAGTCATCCCCTCCTGCTTGAAAACTTCCATCATTATTCCTGTCCCCAAAAAGTCACCAGCCGTCCACCTGAATGACTACCGTCCTGTTGCTCTCACACCAGTCATCATGAAGTGCTTCGAGAGGCTGGTTCTCCAGCACATCAGGGACTGCCTTCCTCCCACTCTGGACCCCTACCAGTTTGCATACTGGGCTAACAGATCCACTGAGGACGCCATCAACACTGCTCTGCATGTTGTGCTGGGCCACCTGGAACAACAGCAGAGCTATGCAAGGATGCTCTTTGTGGACTACAGCTTGGCATTCAACACAATCATCCCAGACATCCACGTCGCCAAACTTGACATTCTCGGCCTCCCTGCCCTCACACGCATCTGGATTAAGGACTTTCTGACCAACAGACCCCAGACTGTGTTGCTCGGCCCCTACACGTCCTCCACCTGCATGCTGAGCACCGGTTCCCCTCAAGGATGCGTGCTGAGCCCTCTCCTATACGCCCTCTACACCTACGACTGCAGCCCGGCCCATGGCAACAACACCATCGTCAAGTTTGCTGACGACGCGACAGTGGTCGGTCTGATCTCGGAAGGTGACGAGACAGCCTACAGAGAGGAGGTAAAGAGACTGACAGCTTGGTGCAAGGACAACAGACTGCACCTTAACACTGCAAAAACAAAGGAGATTGTCGTCGACTTCAGGAGGAACAAGACGGTGCCGCCCCCCCTCTGCATCGAAGGCGTGTGTGTGGAGAGGGTCCACACGTTCAAGTTCCTGGGAGTACAGATCTCCGACGACCTTTCTTGGACTCACAACACCACAGCAGTGGTAAAGAAGGTCCACCAGCGTCTGCACTTCCTGAGAGTCCTCAAGAAATTCAACCTGGACAGGAAGCTGCTGCTAGCCTTCTACCACTCGTCCATTGAGAGCCTGTTGACGTACTGTGTCTCCACCTGGTACAGCGGCTGCACTGAGGCCGACAGAGTGAGGCTCCAGAGGACAGTCAAAACAGCGCAAAGGATTATTGGCTGCCCTCTCCCCTCACTGTCGGACATCTACACCGCCCGGTGCCTCAGAAGGGCTCTCAACATCGTCAAAGACAATACCCACCCAAACTCACACCTGTTCGACCTGTTGCCCTCTGGCAGGCGCTACAGATGCATCAAATCGAGGACCAATAGACTGAGAAACAGTTGCTTTCCGAGAGCCATCTCCATTCTGAACTCTCACACACACACGAGAACACCCTTACCTTGCAGAACAGCATCGTGATGTGTTTTTATATACCCTATTCTGTACTAAATTCCATTGCACTCTCTTATTTATTAATCTAATTTATATATTTGTCTGTCTTATTGTTGTATTGCACTGGATTGGGGAGCCTTCTAATCTCGTTGCACACTTGAGTACAATGACAATAAAGGGATTTCTAATTCTAATTCTAATTCTACTACGCATAGGAATGACTGATTGTAGTCATGGTCTTTACTGATTTATGATATTATTTTCACATGCTAAAGTTATATTACTTAGTTTATAAATGTGTGAACATAGTATTTTCATGACCTACACTCACATTCACATCATACATATTCAGTCTGCACATTACAAACTGATGACAAGCCAGACAGCACTTCATGGACAAATATGACAAAGCACATTCTCCACATAGGACATAGAGATGCAAACATACCAAATTGGGCACTGGATTTAGTTTTAAAATCGCTGCATTGGCTCCCCGTGTGTTTCAGGATTGATTTTAAGGTTCTTCAATTAGTTTTTAAATGCCTTAACGGTCTTGGGCCATCCTCGCGGACCCTGAGGTCCTCTGGCACCGGCCTGTTAATTATTCCTCGGGTGAGGACTGGAACACATGGCGAGGCTGCATTCAGCCATTCTGGTCCTCGTCTATGGAATAGCCTGCCGGAGGACATCAGGTCCGCAGAGACTGTTGATATTTTTAAAAGGAGGCTCAAGACCAGACCTGGGCATTGCACGGCCCGCGGGCCACATCCGGCCCGCCGGGTGGCACTGACTGGCCCGTATGACAGACCTGGGCATTGTATGGCCCGGGCCACATACCTTTGGTTGACTCTGACCGCGAGTGTAAGGTTAATTGGAAATTTCAAAATAAACATACTTTTTAATTTCACCTCATTCATGGGCGAAAGCTGCACTGCTTTTATTCTGAAATTGTTTTTTTTTTTTATTCCCGCACAATGTGCGTCGCACATAATGACGTAATGCGTTTATCAAGACATGCGCGCGATTGAATCACAACAAGACAACGTTCGCCCTCAAAAATGTCCGCTCAGGCTACAAAAAGAAAGGTAGATGCCGAATGTAGAATTTTCAACAAAAATTGGACAGCGAAGTATTTATTTACTGAAGTTAGAGGTAAAGCTGTGTGTTTAGTTTGCGGGGAGCAGATCGCCGTGTTGAAGGACTACAATTTGAGTCGGCACTACCAGACGAAACATGCAGAGAAATATAAAAACGGCACCAGATAACAATGAACTGGGACACTTTTTCTCAAAATCACAGTTCAGTGACAGTCAATATGTTGTATCTTGCTTAATGTTTGGTGCAAAAAGACAATATTGTGATGTCTTTAAAATGCTCAGAACCTTTACACAACTATCCAACAGTATATGGAACTCAAAATGTGTTTTGAAGTGAATGTGACAGAATATGTTTACTAATATGAGTCACAAATAGTAAAAAATGTTAATATTTTGTCTACCATTGTGTTGAGAAATTTGAATGAATACATTTTTGTAAGGCAACCTCATTTTTTCAGTTTATTTGGTATTTAGTTTCATTGCTTAACTTTAATGCCAGCTTGTCAAAACAGTGCTATTTACTGCTTTTTAAAAAAGAAATACAATTAATATTATACAGAATTGAGTTCAGCCTTTTGGCCCGGCCCTCCACAATATTTTATGTTTCTTATGTGGCCCCATGGAAAAAATAATTGCCCACCCCTGCTCAAGACTCACCTTTTTTGTTTGGCTTTTAAATAATTTATCTTAGTCTTTTAATTCAGGATTGTCATTTTATATATTATCATTGTCTTTAATTTTTTTTAGCTTCTTTGTCTTTTAGTATCATCATTTTTCTTATATATTTTAGCTCCGTCGTTTTATATTATTGTCTTTTAATTTTTAGCTTCTTCTCTGTCTTTTAGTATCATAATTTTTCTTATATATTTTAGCTTCGTCTTTTTATATTATTGTCCTTTAATTTTTAGCTTCTTTTTTGTTTAGCATTATCATTTTCTTTTATATATTTTAGCTCCAGTGTTTCCTCAAGGGGGGCCTCCGCGCTGGGAGGTGTGGCTGGCCTTCTCACAGGGGGCTTCATCCCGGAGGCTCCTTAGGCCCGGCGGACCGGGGCCCTCTGCACTATGTGTAGGGTCTACCCCGGTCAGTCTGGGCTAGGGGTCTGTGTGTTGGCGCAGCTCCCTGTGGGCGTGAGCCGTCATCCCTCTCAGCGCGGATGACCTACCCTGGGTACATTTTCTCATATGGTTTCTCTGTGCCTTACCCTGTCTTTCTACTAAGATGGTTTATTAAGTTGTGTGAATGCGAGTGTTCTGTGTGTGTGCGAGTTCAGGCGTGTATGTGGATGTGTCTTGTGTTTATGTTGAGTGGGTGGAATGGGTTTTAGTTTTTCGTTGTAATTTGGATGTTTTTATTGTACAGCACTTTGAGCCGCATTTTATGTATGAAAAGTGCTCTTATAAATAAAATTTGATTGATTGATTGGAGGGTTCAAGGGGACGCCATTGCAAAAACACATTCTGAAAGACATAATTTGATTTTGGAGCACACATACATGCACACTGACAAGATTACAGGGGAATACCAGCAGGAGAGACGGAGAGACTGCCCGCCGGAGAAGGCCAGCCGTGGAATACCAGTCTTGGGGACCAGCTGGGAATCAACCATCCAGACAATGATTAATCTGGAGAGGACCTTCCCTTGGACGTAGACCCGTGCCGGGGGAAGAATGTGAGGCTGGGCTGAGATAACGCACGACTCTTTTCGACTGTGCTTGCCCGAGTACATTTTCTCATGAGATTAAGAAAAAGCCGCTCAGTACTATTTCCTGAACCTCCGCCCTATTTCCTACCTACCATTCATTTCAAAAGTCCTAGATAATGTAGTCGCCACTCAACTCCACTCTCATCTCACCTGCAATAACCCTTTCAGTCCGGTTTCCGTGCACTTCACAGCACTGAATCAACTCTACTCAAGGTCACCTCTGCTCTCCTCATTGCAGCTGACTCAGATTCATTCTCCATTGTCATCCTTCTTAACCTGACTGCGGCCTTTGACACCATCTCACACACCATCCTTCTCAAAAGACTTTCTTCCATCGGCATCACCCACACCGCCCTCAACTGGTTCCATTCATACTTCAAAGACCGCACTCAGTTCATCCAGCTTAAATATTTCTCATCAAAGTCCCTCCCAGTCACCTCAGGTTTGCCCCAAGGCTCGGTCCTGGCCCCCCTATTATTTATCATATACCTCCTTCCCCTTGGCAGAATTTTCCGAAAATTCAATATCGCTTTCCATTGCTTCGCGGATGACACCCAGCTCTAGTTCTCCTGCAAACCCAGCATATCACTCCCTCCCACCTCCGTCACCTCCTGTCTATCTGAAATCAATGACTGGTTTTCTAATAATTTCATGAGGCTTAACAGCGACAAAACAGAAGTTATTCTTTTCAGTACAAAATCAATACAATCCAAAATTGGCAGTTTTCCCATTCCTGTTGGCCCCTCCATTGTTTTCCCATCCCCTCAGGTCAAGAGTCTGGGTGTCATCCTTGACAGCACTCTATCTTTCCATAAGCATAATAACACAACCCGGTCAGCCTACTTCCATCTGCACAATATCAGTCAACACCGCCCCTCCCTTTTTCCCTCATCCACTTCTATTCTGGTCCAAGTCGAGTCAAGTCAATTTTATGTGTATAGCCCTTAATCACAGACAGTCTCAAAGGGCTTTACATAACCACAATCAACATCCACTGATCTTAACCCCCAGGAGGGCAAGGAAAAACTCAAAACCCCATTGGGGGAAAAGTGAGAAAACTTGAGAAGGGACCACAGATGGGGGGGAAACCCCCTTCCAGGATGACCAGGCTGCTTTGGATGCCAAGTGGGCAACATTTGACACATACAATGATGCTATACAATGTTAGATGAGATAATGTGAGAGTCAATTAAATGAAGTGCTGCAGGAAGATGACTTTAGTGGAGTGGGTCCTCATCCAGGACCGTAATCGCCATGGCAGCATATCCGAGGTTGAGCCTTTGATCTTGAAATAGTCAGTTTGGGGTAAATTCAGAACAGCCACTTCCAAGTGAATCACCATCACCTAATTCCCAAGCTGTGGAATTGGGAACAGAAAAAAAAGAACAGAAATAGTAAACAGGCCAACAAGTAGTTCAACGAAGTGCTGAAATATAGGGAAATCAGAAGAGGTGCTGCATGAAGACGACTTCGGCAGAGCAGGTCCCTCCCCGGTTGGTCAGTGCCGTAATCTTCATAGCAGGTCACCATCACCTAATTCCCAAGCAGGGGAAGAGGGGGCAGAAAAGAGGAGAAGCGGCAGTAAACAGGCCAACAAATAATTAAATTAGATGCTAAAGTATATAAATAAATGTCGCGCTGCAGGAAGACGACATCACTGGAACAGGTGCATGCCCAGTTTGTCAATGCCTTAAACTTCCTAGTGGGTCACCGTCACCTAATCCCCCAGCCGGGGAAAAGGGGGCAGAAAAGAGAAGATAAGAGAAAAAGCGGCAGTAAACAGGCCAACAAATAGTTCAACTAAATGCACAAGAGTATAAATGCGTCTTTAATAGTGTTTTGAACATTTCTACTGAGGTGGCGCCTCTAATACCTGAGGGTAGTACATTCCAAAGCATTGGTGGCCGAATAGAGAACGCTCTAGAACCTGTGGACTTCTTTTTGGCTCGCGGGATCACTAAAAGACCAGCATTTTGTGAGCGAAGGTTTCGGGACGGAACATATGGTACCACGAGGTCAACGAGATAGGAAGGTGCTAAGCCATGCAATATTTTATAGGCAAGTAGCAGAACTTTAAAATCACATCTCAAGTGGACCGGAAGCCAATTCAAATTGGCAAGTATCGGGGTAATATGATCAAACTTTCTCGTTCTAGTCAAGAGTCCAGCTGCTGCATTTTGAACTAACTTTTAATACTAGACATGGGGAGACCCGAGAGCAAAACGTTACAATAGTCGAGGCGAGACGTAACAAACGCATGGATTAAGATTTTTGCATCACAAGTTGATAGAATTGGGCGAATTTTAGCAATGTTACGCAGATGAACAAATGCAGTTCTAGTAATATTTTTAATGTGCATTTGAAACGACATAGTTGTGTCAAATATAAGACCGAGATTTTTTGTTGAATCCTTTTGGGCAATTTATCGATACTCATAGTGGTGTCTTTGAAAAAGGTACAGATGACGCGCTGGTCCAATGATCAGCATCTCGGTTTTATCTGAGTTAAGACGCAAAATATTGAAAGACATTCATAGTTTAATTTCGGCAAGGCATGCCTCTAATTTATAGCAATCACACGGATTCGTTATATCCAACGGCATGTATAATTGCGTATCATCAGCATAACAATGAAAACTAATGTGATATTTCCGTATAATATCACCAAGCGGTAGCATCTAGTACCAATCCCTGCGGAACTCCGCGTGTGATCTTACAAAGATCAGAAGACGCATTGCCATGAATTACACGGTGCGTCGTCTCCGACAGATACGAATTAATCCAAGAAAGCGCTGAACCTGAAATGCCAACACAAGTTTCAAGGCGTTTTAATAATATGTTATGATCAAGTGTCAAAAGCGGCGCCAAGATCGAGTAAGAGTAATACAGTGAACCCTCGGTTATCGCGGTTAATGGGGACCTCGTAGCGGTCGCTGCTCGGGCCCTAATAATAATTTCTACAAAAACAATAGGGACCTCGCCGCCGTCGCAGCTCGGGCCCTAATAACAATTTCTAGAAAAACAATAGGGACATCGCAGCGGCCACTGCTCGGGCCCTAATAATAATAATAAAAATAATAATGATTTCGACAAAAACAATGGGGACCTCGTAGCGGTCGCTGCTCGGGCCCTAATAATAATTTCTACAAAAACAATAGGGACCTTGCCGCGGTCGCTGCTCGGGCCCCAATAATAATTTCTACACAAAGTCCATTGTGGTGACCCGCCCCCTTTTAAGTAAATTCAAAGTGGCCGACTTCCTGTAAAACCTAGCTCATTGCTCCAAGAGACTTTTTTGTAGGTCTTGGTCTTATACATACAGTGAACCCTCGCTACTTCGCGGTTCACCTTTCGTGGGTTCAGTGCTTCGCGGGTCTAAAAAATATTCGGGGGCATTGTAGTTTCGCCGAGCGGCACGACAGGGCGCTGGAGCGGTTAGACGGCCGGCGTGCGCCGAAGAAGAGCGTGGGCGAAGAGGAGAGTGGACGAAGAAGAGCACGTTCCCCCGGACACGATCGGTGGCGACGTTTCGCGCGGTTCGGACCGTACCAGAGCTCCGGCCGGCGTGCGTGGCAGTTAAGCCGTAGAGGAGCACCTTCCTGTTAAGGATGTTTCTATCAAAACAAGCCTGAACAAATGAATCAACCAGCCAAGATTGTCTGTCATTTACGCGCGGGGCAGCCCTCGAACTCCGAGGCGAAGCCAGCGTGTTCGACTGCACACATGGTTTTTATTTGCATCAGCATAAGCAATTTGAATATGCAATACATACAGAATGGAAAACTTGACATTTGACTCCATCCCACTTGCCCACCCTCTTCCTGCCTATTCTAACGGTTTCAGCTTACAAGACACCTTTTGTTCATACTTCTGCTTATTCTAACAGCAAAAGTTCACTCTGAACTTCATTTGACCTGTGTAGTGTATTTTCACAAGGCTTAACGTGTTGAACTTATTTTATGGCCATGACGATATTGTTGCTTTAGAAATACCAAGCCTTGTGTTGGACCTCCCTAAATGCAGAAGTTACAGCCTTAAGAGGCCTCGGGCCCCAACATTATCTACGAAGGGTTAAAGAGGTCATCAACACCCCAAGGGAGGTGTTTACAGAAAAGGGTTCTGGCGTTGGGGAGTCACATTCGCGAGGAGGCCGTACCTGGCACCCGTAGCTGTCGAAAGTTTAATTAGAGGCCAGAAAGATACGAATGCATGTGCAACAAAGGGGGCCTGTAAGATTAGTTATAGTTTGAAACTTGCTAAGATGACAAACTAAACAACAAAACTAACAGATGAACATACAAACTTAAATTTCTTTAACATATCCCTCCTGTTTATCAAGTTTCAAATCTCATCATCAAAGGCTGTCGCTTGAGGGGGGAGAAAAACTACCCAAAAACTCAAAAATTCTTGGAGAAAAGGGTAGAAACCCATGCCCCGAACGAGAAGCCCAAAAAAATAATAACAATTAAAAGATAATAAAGCAAAGCTAATGCAGTTTTTGGTCCAATACATGTATGTACAAAATAAACCCGGAACATCAAACATTCACAACTGCAACTCTTTTCTGTGATGCAAGTTACATGAATCAGTGACCTTGAGCGTTTTTTCAGAGGCTGCAGGTTTTATTTGATGTGCGTGTAGTCAGCAGTCTGCGCCTGTGCAACTCGTCTGCGTTTGACGTTGTCCTGGTCTCGAGGTTGTGCGCTGACCAGGCACAGCCCTGCAAGGAAGTAGATGATGCATCTGGTCGACAGGGCAGTGCCCAGTTGCTGTTCGGCGGCTTGCTCCATCCTTCCGAGAGGGGTGTGTTTGCCACGGAAAACCCTCTTTCCAACTGTGGTCTTTTGTTGGTACATTGGAGTGTACGTGGTGGAGATCCTCTCCAAGGGACTTGCGTCGCTCAGCCTTCAGCAGGGACCGGAGAAGCTTGCACTGCGACTGATGGTTCCAGCCGCCACGCCCCTCGACCTTTGCTGCCGTCGGGGTCACTGCAATCACCTGATGAGGGCCGTCCCAGCGTTCACTGTCCCAACGAGGTCGTTTCAGCACCTTGAGGAAGAGTTGGTCTCCCACATGGACGTGGTTTATCTGTGGATCAAAACACACTGGCCAGTAATTGTGGTCAAACATGTCTTTCATGTGGACTGGGACAGATGTGCCAGTCGCTGGTGGTTCTGATGAACCTGAGAGTCTATGTGTGAGGCCATATAGGATAAAAAGGGGATAGTGTCCTTCCTTCGGCTGGCACTATCCTCATTGCTGTGATTGAAACACAGTCTGGCCATTGTCTCTTTTTTTTTTCTTTGTCTTGATAAGTCAGTTCCATTCGTGCGTTCCACAAGTCCTGCAGACTGTATGCAAAATGACGCTTTGAGTCAATTTTGCAACAACTGTCCCACTTGTTACAAACATTATTCACAAAATGCATCATTTTCACTTTAAATCACTCTTGAAATTCCAAATGTCAGGATAATTCGATTACACAACACTTTTTCCAACTGTTTTAACATCATCATGTGTTGTTGGAAACAACGTAATCCATTTTGAAAACACATTAATTATAACCAAACAATATTGCAACCCAAACAACTAACACTTTGTCTAAAAAAAAGTTTTTTGTTGAAAAGTCTATATGTGGGAACAATTTCATATCATACTTCCCCCTGTTGACACACATGTGTCACTCATGTTACTCCTCTACTCCTCAGCAATGTTTGCACCTTTTTTCTCCCAATGTGTGCATTCAATTAGTGGTGTATTTTTCCCTGGCGTGAGATCAAATTGTCAAGTTGATTTGCTGCGTGTGTGTGTGTGTGTGTGTGTGCATTACCCCTTGCTGCATTGTCTGCGAGGCAGTATTCAATTGTAATCGTTTCATTTTCTGTTCAGAAAATTTTGCATTTACAAATACTTATTTAGACGTGCTTTATGCACAACTTTTCTTTCATCTTTTGTGATTTTTTAAAACGCCGTTTGCCCAATGTCGACAGAACACATAAACATATATCTTGGCAGTCAGTCCAAATTGTAAAATGTTTTTTAGAAAACATCTTACAATTCTGGATCAGCACAGAAGTTTCTGCTGCTTGTCCTGCACATACAGATTTTAATATCCCTTGAAACAAAATGCTTTGTTAAAAAAAAAATTCCCACCCCTTTGCGGCCGTCAAAAAACTGTCTCTCCAGTCGGGAGAAAGGTGTCCAAGAGGTCAGGTCGCTGTTTGGTGGTAATTTGGACTCGGCTTCCACAGTCGTGTGGTGTGCCTTCTACTGGTGCGGGAAAAAGTGACGCTGGGCTGAGCGCACCTTATCAGTGTAATGTGACAATTAGGTCGCCGTGCAATGTGAATGTGGTGGGTGAAGGCTGCTTGATCCAATTGTTGTGACTAATATGCAAGTGATTTCATGAGCCCTGCGCGTCTGCAGCCACACAAGGTCATGAAACCATTTTTTGCAGTCACTGTTTGCTCAAATGGCTCATAGTAATTTGGTAGTGCTAATACATCTTAATCAATGAGTTCACACTTGACAAGTTCAAAAGCTTGTCAACCTCAAGTGTTCAAACATTTTTTTTTTCCTCAAATGTCATTGGCTTGTCATAAATGATGTCCAGCAATAGTCGTGTGATTTCTAAGTACTTTGCAATCCATGCCTGGCAATAATTGCGTACACCTATAAGGGACATCATTTACTTCTTTGTTATTGGTTTTAGGGCTCGGGCAACGCCTTCTTTTTGCTTGTCACCAAAAATGCGCCCCTTTTCAGTCAAAATGCGGCCTAAATATGTGACTTCCTTTTTTAACAGCTGCATCTCATCGGTTCAGTTTGATGACGCATTAAGTAATTCTCGAGGTCAAACATATGTTTAATATCTTCCTCAATGTCCTCACTGTTGTCACTGTCAGAGGGGGAATCCAGAGGTTTGGACATCAACTCGCAGTCCGAAGCCCCACTGGGGTCCCGGCCTAGTCATTCATTTTCCCAATCGTACACTTCCTTAAAACAAGTTCTCAAACCCTTCATTCATTATGTAAATTACTCGTCTTCTCCTTGGCCGCCCTCGTGTGCAAGCCTATCCTAGACGCTCACAGCAGAAAAAGAAGGGAGGGGGGGGGCCTCACTGTTCATACGCCAATCACGCGGTCCCCAGGCAACCAAGCTGCCAGGGGTTACGCCCCCTACCAAAGGCTCCAGTTTACTGGCCACTCCTCCCTGCCAATTTACGAGCAGGCAATCTCAAGCCAATGGCAACAGCTCCTTCCCCCTAAACTTTCCGCTCGTTCCAATTCACTTACGCTTTCCTTCTGGCATCTGCCCAACCTACTTTACCTCTCAGTCATCTCCAACCCCCTCTTAACTTTCCGCTCATCCTATTTCACTTACGCTTTTCCTTCTCAACCTACCTTGCCTCTCAGTTAGAGAACCAAATTCTGCCCCCGCACCTCAGGTTTGACACCACTTAAAATTCAAAATCAGGAAACACCTATGCTTTTGCAAAGATTCCTCATGTTCACTTTCAAAACCTTCATTCCATCTTTCATAACACCTACTTCTCTCTTTCAATTCATGCAACCAACTCAGTGTCTTACATCCCTCAACCACATAGGTTCTAATTCTGTTACTCTATACAGTTTTCCACTTGCAAATCTGCCTATGACACCTTTCTCACTTGCCCTATCATTTGGACTTCATCAATCCTTTCTATGGAACATTAATTGTTCCTTTCCCTTTTCTACACATTCTTTTTCTTTCTTTACACATTCCTTTTCTTTTCTTATTAACTTCCAATCTCTACACTGCAAAGTTTCCCTGGACTTTACTATACTACCCAATACCCCAATTTTAGAAAATTGGACCAGTTTGTCAACACCTAGGGTGTTCTAAAAACTGGTTTCTCATCAGTAGGACAGCAACTCAATTTTCCTGTTGTGGCAATTCTCACTTCAACTTTTTCAGGTGGAGATTTCTTGTCTATTACATCCACAACAGTCTGCTGTTTATAATCCTACTGTATTACATGGGATAAAATACCAAGTGGTATTAGTAATCCCCAATCGCACACACTCCAGCTCACTGACTCAACCCCCACCCTTTCTCTTCTTTGTTCTCACACACACACATAGTCAGACTCAGACATATACACGGGCCCACAAAACAACACACACAGTTCTCAACATTGAACAGCTACAAACGAGAAGCTAATCAATATTTTTCAATTTCAACTAACCTACATTTTTCCTTTATTTCAAATTCGGAAAGTTGACAGTTAACTTCCTTCATCAATTCTGCCGCCATTTCTGACAGTCTTAATTGTTATGGTGTCTAGTTATGGTTCCTCAGTGTTGAGAAAAATTCAAATTGCCTGACTTTGGGTTGAATACCAAGCTTCTACTCCCAATTTGGAGCGGGTATTCCTGGGTGTTTTTACTCACAACCCTCGGTCAGTTTTAGATTTCTCAAACGTTGGACATTCATACAATACACATACACACTCACAGATTGATCAGTTCTGTGTCTGTGAAAATAGATAAACTATTTTCGTCTTCTATAAATAACAAACGTTGTACTATCACTTCCAAATATAGTAATAATTACATCTGTACTCTACCAGAAATAAGGACCCCTAAATCTGTCTTCCAGAAAAAACAACAGTTAATTCTGTACTATCCGAGCAGATATAATCAACTACACTTGTACTCTCTACCAGACAAGGAATGCCTTAATCTGCCTTCCAGAATAAACAACAGTTAATTCTGTACTGTCCGAGTCTTCCAACAAGTCTTCCAAAATAGCAAAGTTAAATCTGTATTTCTTCCAGAAAATAGCTAAGCTAAGATGTACTATCTCTTCGGGTAAAGGAACTCCCTGAAACCCTACTATCCTTCAAAAACCCCAAAAAGTTTTTTACTATCTGTTGTATACAACCACTGACCTGTGACAATCTCTCCGCTGGTCGAGACACTCGCGGTTCATGGATGAAGTCTGTGTTCTCTCCGGTGGAGGATGGCCGAGGACCGGCCTCCTGGAAGAGAGGACTTTTCACGATGGCGCCGTTTTCAGTCGTCGTCAATCGTCCACCGCAGATCACACGTTTTCATCCGGCATTCGAAGGACCAAGTAATGTTAAGGATGTTTCTATCAAAACAAGCCTGAACAAATGAATCAACCAGCCAAGATTGTCTGTCATTTCCGCGCTGGGCAGCCCTCGAACTCCGAGGCGAAGCCAGCGTGTTCGACTGCACACATGGTTTTTATTTGCATCAGCATAAGCAATTTGAATATGCAATACATACAGAATGGAAAACTTGACATTTGACTCCATCCCACTTGCCCACCCTCTTCCTGCCTATTCTAACGGTTTCAGCTTACAAGACACCTTTTGTTCATACTTCTGCTTATTCTAACAGCAAAAGGGAGCATGTTCACTCTGAACTTCATTTGACCTGTGTAGTGTATTTTCACAAGGCTTAACATGTTGAACTTATTTTATGGCCATGACGATATTGTTGCTTTAGAAATACCAAGCCTTGTGTTGGACCTCCCTAAATGCATAAGTTACAGCCTTAAGAGGCCTCGGGCCCCAACATTATCTACGAAGGGTTAAAGGGGTCATCAACACCCCAAGGGAGGTGTTTACAGAAAAGGGTTCTGGCGTTGGGGAGTCACATTCGCGATGAGGCCGTACCTGGCACCCGTAGCTGTCGAAAGTTTAATTAGAGGCCAGAAAGATACGAATGCATGTGCAACAAAGGGGGCCTGTAAGATTAGTTATAGTTTGAAACTTGCTAAGATGACAAACTAAACAACAAAACTAACAGATGAACATACAAACTTAAATTTCTTTAACACTTCCCCGGGCACGGGCGGTGCCAAGCGACCCCTAAGTTTAACCAAATGGAAGCTCCGGAGGAGGAGGGCATGCTCGCGTCACAGTAAGCCGAAGAGGAGCACCTTCCCCGGGCACGGGCGGTTCCAAGCGGCCCCTAAGTTTAACCGAATGGAAGCTCCGGAGGAGGAGGGCATGCTCGCGTCACAGTAAGCCGAAGAGGAGCACCTTCCCCGGGCACGGGCGGTTCCAAGCGGCCCCTACGTTTAACTGAATGGAAGCTCCGGAGGAGGAGGGCATGCTCGCGTCACAGTAAGCCGAAGAGGAGCACCTTCCCCGGGCACGGGCGGTGCCAAGCGGCCCCTAAGTTTAACCGAATGGAAGTTCCGGGGGAGGAGGTCGGGCGTGTGTCACAGTTAAGCCGAATTGGAGCACCTCTTCCGCCCGGGCACGAGCGGAGCGCGAGGCTGTCCGTTATGAAAGAATAAATAAATAAAGAATGCCACCTTTTTTTCACAGGGCACACCGGACGGCGTACCATCAGGTTAAAGTCGGAGTAATTAAATAAATACAAAAAGAATGGCTGGGGAATAAAAAAATAATACGTTTTAATAATAATTTGGTTTTTTTGTTATAACATGAATTTCACTCTCTCTCTCTGTCTATATATACATATATATATATATATATATATATAAATATAAATATTTATATATTTATTATATATATTGTATATTTTTTTAAGCATTTTTGAAGGTGCGCCGCTACTTCGCGGATTTTCAGTTTTTGCGGGTGGTCTCGGTCCCCATTAACCGCGATAACCGAGGGTTCACTGTACTCCATAAAATTTACAAAAAGCGAGGTGAAACACTCAACCAGGGCTGCTTTTTTGAACATTTCTCGAGGGCCATGGCGAGCCATTTCAAAAAAGCTGCACAACTAACGTATAAAATATTGATAAATTTGCTCTGCCTGATGTGTGTGTCAAGTTTCACGAGTTGTCGTTCATATTTAGAACCTCATAATCAGCGTTGTTTTATTGCCGAACCGTGCAATGCCACTCCCACAACTTTTCACGAAAAAGGATGAATTTCGTATTGTGACATCCTCATGGCCGAAACAGTCCTCCGAGCATATATGAGGGCGACCTTGTTGAGTTGCACGGAGAAAAACATCCAAGAAAATAACTTGTATTAGCTTTTACCAGTTGGTGGCGCTACTACTACGATGAAAAATAAGTTGGTAGATGTCTTCAGGGCTGAAGTATCCTCAAATGTGTACAACTTCGAGAAGATAGGATCATCTGAGTCATGTTGCCGGAGCTTTTGTTGCCACAAAGTACAATCGGACTTTTCAGCACCGTAATAGCCACGCCTTTTGCCAAAACGTCACAAATTCGGCAGAGAGTAAGATCATTGTCTTGAGTCTTTTCTGACTAATTTTCAGTCGGATTCGTCAAAAGGGCACCGTGCAGTACGTGAAAATTAAAATAAAAACAAATTTTTGATTCCACTTGGCGGCGCTGTGTGTATAACAAAATAATAACATTAAGATGTCTTCAGGTCGGGACATTTTATTTACAGGTGAAGGTTTGGATTTTTAGGAGCATGTGCAGGGGAGTTATTAAGCATTCATTTATTTGTATTAGGTTCATTTTGTCTTCTTATTATTGATATTTGACTGATTCATTAAAAGCAGACAATTATGTTTTAGGTAAATTTTTTACCTGACATGTTTCGGCGAGTCTTTCGCCTTCTTCAGAGTGTCGCATGATGGTGTCTTGAGACCCGTCTTTATCAGCTGATGTTCCATGAGGGTGTGACTTACCTGTCAAAAAAATTAAAAATCAGAGCAGTAAAAGAATAAGCACAACATGAACATTACAAATCAGCAATCACTGACCACTGCAAAAGGGAAAACCACATCATGGACCGGGAGAAGGGCAGGGTCATCCGCACCGAAGAGAACAAACAACAGCGCTGGATCAGAGAGGCCATTGAGATCTGCAAGCGAGGCATAAAAACCATGAACAGAGACAAGGGAGCCTTTATCCTCTCGACCACCTGGAGCAGCATCTTGGCGGAGTGAACGGACAGCGGGGGGTGTGACTTGCCTTCATTCTTGTGACAGGTAAGTCACGCCCTCATTGAACATCAGCTGATAAAGACGGGTCACAATACACCATCATGTGACACTCTGAAGAAGGCGAAAGACTTTCGTATTGTGACATCCTCAAGGCCTAAACACTCATCCGAGCAAATATAAGGTAGATTTTGTGAACCTGCCCGGAGAAAAACATCAACGAAAATAATTTGTATTTGTTTTAACCAGTTGGTGGCGCTACCACTGCGATCAAAAATAAGTTGGCAGCCGTCTTCAGGGCCTGAATATCCTCAAATGTGAAAAATTTCGAGAAGATGGATCATCTGAATCATTTTGCAGGAACTTTTGTTGCCACGGAGAATAATCAGACTCTGCGGCACCGCAATAGCCACGCCCTTCGAAGGAAAGTCACAAAAATAGGGATAGCGTAAGATCAATGTCTTGAGTCTTTTCTAGCCAATTTTCAATCGGATTCGTTAAAAGGGCACCGTGCAGTACGTCAAAATGTAAAAAATGATATTGATTGGCGCAAGGTGTATAACAGAATATAAACATATAGATGTCTTCAGGTACCGACTCTTTATGTACATGTGAAGTTTTGGATTTTTAGCAGCATGTGCATGAGAGTTATTAAGCATTTTGTCCATTGCGGCGAAGGAAATCTTAAGTGAAAACTTTGAAGCCCCGCCCCCGTCATATAGTATTTCGGAAACAAAAGATTTTAGCCCCAGTGTTTGTCCCAGGTCTTAAGATGCTACAGACAGAATTTTAAGGCAATCAGATGAAGCCTTTAGGATCAGGGTGCAAAAGAATGACCCCTGTAAACATGCAAAAAAGGGCAAAAGTCGGACTTTCAAAAATTCATAACTCACTTCCTGTTCATATTAGACGTTAAAATATCAAATTTTTCGCCATGCCCGATGAGACTGCCAAGTTTGGTGAGTTTTTGTGCATGTTTCGGGGGTCAAAAATGCGATCGAACAATCGGAAAAATAATAATAATAATAATTTCAACAAAAACAATAGCGACTTCGCAGCGGTCGCTGCTCAGGCCCTAATAATAATAATAATAATAATAATAAAAGTAATAATATTTTCTACAAAAACATTAGGGACTTCGCAGCCGTCGCAGCTCGGGCCCTAATAACAATTTCTAGAAAAACGATAGGGACCTCGCAGCGGTCACTGCTCGGGCCCTAATAATAATAATAATAATAATTTCCACAAAAACAATGGGGACCTCGTAGCGGTTGCTGCTCGGGCCCTAATAATAATTTCTACATAAACAATAGGGACCTCGCCGCGGTCGCTGCTCGGGCCCCAATAATAATTTCTACACAAAGTCCATTGTGGTGACCCGCCCCTTTTAAGTAAATTCAAAATGGCCGACTTCCTGTAAAACCTAGCTCATTGCTCCAAGAGACTTTTTTGTAGGTCTTGGTCTTATACATACAGTGAACCCTCGCTACTTCGCGGTTCACCTTTCGCGGGTTCAGTTCTTCGCGGGTCTAAAAAATATTCGGGGGCATTGTAGTTTCGCCGAGCGGCACGACGGGCGCTGGAGCGGTTAGACGGCCGGCGTGCGCCGAAGAAGAGCGTGGGCGAAGAGGAGAGTGGACGAAGAAGAGCACGTTCCCCCGGACACGATCGGTGGCGACGTTTCGCGCGGTTCGGACCGTACCAGGGCTCCGGCCGGCGTGCGTGGCAGTTAAGCCGTAGAGGAGCACCGTCCCCGGGCACGGGCGGTGCCAAGCGGCCCCTAAGTTTAACCGAATGGAAGCTCTGGAGGAGGAGGGCATGCTCGCGTCACAGTAAGCCGAAGAGGAGCACCTTCGCCGGGCACGGGCGGTTCCAAGCGGCCCCTAAGTTTAACCGAATTGAAGCTCCGGAGGAGGCGGGCATGCTCGCGTCACAGTAAGCCGAAGAGGAGCACCTTCCCCGGGCACGGGCGGTGCCAAGCGGCCCCTAAGTTTAACCGAATGGAAGCTCCGGGGGAGGAGGGCGGGCGTGTGTCACAGTTAAGCCGAATTGGAACACCTCTTCCGCCCGGGCACGAACGGAGCGCGAAGCTGTCAGTTATGAATGAATAAATGAATAAATAAATAAATAAATAAAGAATGCCACCTTTCATTTCACAGGGAACACCGGACGGCGTACCAGCAGGTAAAAGTCGGAGTAATTAAATAAATACAAAAAGAATGGCTGGGGAATAAAAAAATAATACGTTTTAATAATAATTTGTTTTTTTTGTTATAACATGAATTTCACTCTCTCTCTCTCTCTCTCTCCCCGTATATATATATACATATATATATATATATATATACATATATATATAAATATATATACATATATATATATATATATATTTATTATATATATATTGTATTTTCTTTTAAGCATTTTTGAAGGTGCGCCGCTACTTCGCGGATTTTCAGTTTCCGCGGGTGGTCTCGGTCCCCATTAACCGCGATAACCGAGGGTTCACTGTACTCCATAAAATTTACAAAAAGCGAGGTGAAACACTCAACCAGGGCTGCTTTTTTGAACATTTCTCGAGGGCCATGGCGAGCCATTTCAAAAAAGCTGCACAACTAACGTATAAAATATTGATAAATTTGCTCTGCCTGATGTGTGTGTCAAGTTTCACGAGTTGTCGTTCATATTTAGAACCTCATAATCAGCGTTGTTTTATTGCCAAAAAGTGCAATGCCACTCCCACAACTTTTCACGAAAAAGGATGAATTTCGTATTGTGACATCCTCATGGCCGAAACAGTCCTCCGAGCATATATGAGGGCGACCTTGTTGAGTTGCACGGAGAAAAACATCCAAGAAAATAACTTGTATTAGCTTTTACCAGTTGGTGGCGCTACTACTACGATGAAAAATAAGTTGGTAGATGTCTTCAGGGCTGAAGTATCCTCAAATGTGTACAACTTCGAGAAGATAGGATCATCTGAGTCATGTTGCCGGAGCTTTTGTTGCCACAAAGTACAATCGGACTTTTCAGCACCGTAATTGCCACGCCTTTTGCCAAAACGTCACAAAACTCGGCAGAGAGTAAGATCATTGTCTTGAGTCTTTTCTGACTAATTTTCAGTCGGATTCGTCAAAAGGGCACCGTGCAGTACGTGAAAATTAAAATAAAAACAAATTTTTGATTCCACTTGGCGGCGCTGTGTGTATAACAAAATAATAACATTAAGATGTCTTCAGGTCGGGACATTTTATTTACAGGTGAATGTTTGGATTTTTAGGAGCATGTGCAGGGGAGTTATTAAGCATTCATTTATTTGTATTAGGTTCATTTTGTCTTCTTATTATTGATATTTGACAGATTCATTAAAAGCAGACAATTATGTTTTCGGTAAAATTTTTTACCTGACATGTTTCGGCGAGTCTTTCGCCTTCTTCAGAGTGTCGCATGATGGTGTCTTGAGACCCGTCTTTATCAGCTGATGTTCCATGAGGGTGTGACTTACCTGTCAAAAAAATGAAAAATCGGAGCAGTAAAAGAACAAGCACAACATGAACATTACAAATCAGCAATCACTGACCACTGCAAAAGGGAAAACCACATCATGGACCGGGAGAAGGGCAGGGTCATCGGCACCGAAGAGAACAAACAACAGCGCTGGATCAGAGAGGCCATTGAGATCTGCAAGCGAGGCATAAAAACCATGAACAGAGACAAGGGAGCCTTCATCCTCTCTACCACCTGGAGCAGCATCTTGGCGGAGTGAACGGACAGCGGGGGGCGTGACTTGCCTTCATTCTTGTGACAGGTAAGTCACGCCCTCATGGAACATCAGCTGATAAAGACGGGCCACAAGACACCATCATGTGACACTCTGAAGAAGGCGAAAGACTTTCGTATTGTGACATCCTCAAGGCCTAAACACTCATCCGAACAAATATAAGGTAGATTTTGTTAACCTGCCCGGAGAAAAACATCAACGAAAATAATTTGTATTTGTTTTAACCAGTTGGTGGCGCTACCACTGCGATCAAAAATAAGTTGGCAGCCGTCTTCAGGGCCTGAATATCCTCAAATGTGAAAAATTTCGAGAAGATGGATCATCTGAATCATTTTGCAGGAACTTTTGTTGCCACGGAGATTAATCAGACTCTGCGGCACCGTAATAGCCACGCCCTTCGAAGGAAAGTCACAAAAATAGGGATAGAGTAAGATCAATGTCTTGAGTCTTTCCTAGCCAATTTTCAATCGGATTCGTTAAAAGGGCACCGTGCAGTACGTCAAAATGTAAAAAATGATATTGATTGGCGCAAGGTGTATAACTGAATATAAACATATAGATGTCTTCAGGTACCGACTCTTTATGTACATGTGAAGTTTTGGATTTTTAGCTGCATGTGCAGGAGAGTTATTAAGCATTTTGTCCATTGCGGCGAAGGAAATCTTAAGTGAAAACTTCGAAGCCCCGCCCCCGTTCATATAGTATTTCGGAAACAAAAAATTTTAGCCCCAGTGTTTGTCCCAGGTCTTAAGATGCTACAGACAGAATTTTAAGGCAATCAGATGAAGCCTTTAGGATCAGGGTGCAAAAGAATGACCCCTGTAAACATGCAAAAAAGGGCAAAAGTCGGACTTTCAAAAATTCATAACTCACTTCCTGTTCATATTAGACGTTAAAATATCAAATTTTTCGCCATGCCCGATGAGACTGCCAAGTTTGGTGAATTTTTGTGCATGTTTCGGGGGTCAAAAATGCGATCGAACAATCGGAAAAATAATAATAATAATAATTTCTACAAAAACAATAGGGACTTCGCAGCGGTCGCTGCTCAGGCCCTAATAATAATAATAATAATAAAAGTAATAATATTTTCTACAAAAACAATAGGGACCTCGCAGCCGTCGCAGCTCGGGCCCTAATAACAATTTCTAGAAAAACAATAGGGACCTCGCAGCGGTCACTGCTCGGGCCCTAATAATAATAATAATAATAATTTCCACAAAAACAATGGGGACCTCGTAGCGGTCGCTGCTCGGGCCCTAATAATAATTTCTACAAAAACAATAGGGACCTCTCCGCGGTCGCTACTCGGGCCCCAATAATAATTTCTACACAAAGTCCATTGTGGTGACCCGCCCCCTTTTAAGTAAATTCAAAATGGCCGACTTCCTGTAAAACCTAGCTCATTGCTCCAAGAGACTTTTTTGTAGGTCTTGGTCTTATACATACAGTGAACCCTCGCTACTTGGCGGTTCACCTTTCGCGGGTTCAGTGTTTCGCGGGTCTAAAAAATATTCGGGGGCATTGTAGTTTCGCCGAGCGGCACGACGGGGTGCTGGAGCGGTTAGACGGCCGGCGTGCGCCGAAGAAGAGCGTGGGCGAAGAGGAGAGTGGACGAAGAAGAGCACGTTCCCCCGGACACGATGGGTGGCGACGTTTCGCGCGGTTCGGACAGTACCAGAGCTCCGGCCGGCGTGCGTGGCAGTTAAGCCGTAGAGGAGCACCTTCCCCGGGCACGGGCGGTGCCAAGCGGCCCCTAAGTTTAACCGAATGGAAGCTCCGGAGGAGGAGGGCATGCTCGCGTCACAGTAAGCCGAAGAGGAGCACCTTCCCCGGGCACGGGCGGTTCCAAGCGGCCCCTAAGTTTAACCGAATGGAAGCTCCGGAGGAGGAGGGCATGCTCGCGTCACAGTAAGCCGAAGAGGAGCACCTTCCCCGGGCACGGGCGGTTCCAAGCGGCCCCTAAGTTTAACCGAATGGAAGCTCCGGAGGAGGAGGGCATGCTCGCGTCACAGTAAGCCGAAGAGGAGCACCTTCCCCGGGCACGGGCGGTGCCAAGAGGCCCCTAAGTTTAACCGAATGGAAGCTCCGGGGGAGGAGGGCGGGTGTGTGTCACAGTTAAGCCGAATTGGAGCACCTCTTCCGCCCGGGCACGAGCGGAGCGCGAAGCTGTCAGTTATGAATGTATAAAAGAATAAATAAATAAATAAATAAAGAATGCCACCTTTCATTTCACAGGGCACACCGGACGGCGTACCAGCAGGTAAAAGTCGGAGTAATTAAATAAATACAAAAAGAATGGCTGGGGAATAAAAAAATAATACGTTTTAATAATAATTTGGTTTTTTTGTTATAACATGAATTTCACTCTCTCTCTCTGTCTATATATACATATATATATATATCTATATATATATATATATATATATATTTATTATATATATTGTATATTTTTTTAAGCATTTTTGAAGGTGCGCCGCTACTTCGCGGATTTTCAGTTTTCGCGGGTGGTCTCTGTCCCCATTAACCGCGATAACCGAGGATTCACTGTACTCCATAAAATTTACAAAAAGCGAGGTGAAACACTCAACCAGGGCTGCTTTTTTTAACATTTCTCGAGGGCCATGGCGAGCCATTTCAAAAAAGCTGCACAACTAACGTATAAAATATTGATAAATTTGCTCGGCCTGATGTGTGTGTAAAGTTTCACGAGTTGTCGTTCATATTTAGAACCTCATAATCAGCGTTGTTTTATTGCCGAACAGTGCAATGCCACTCCCACAACTTTACAAGAAAAAGGACGAATTTCGTATTGTGACATCCTCATGGCCGAAACAGTCATCCGAGCATATATGAGGGCGACCTTGTTGAGTTGCACGGAGAAAAACATCCAAGAAAATAACTTGTATTAGCTTTTACCAGTTGGTGGCGCTACTACTACGATGAAAAATAAGTTGGTAGATGTCTTCAGGGCTGAAGTATCCTCAAATGTGTACAACTTCGAGAAGATAGGATCATCTGAGTCATGTTGCCGGAGCTTTTATTGCCACAGAGTACAATCTGACTTTTCAGCACCGTAATAGCCACGCCTTTTGCCAAAACGTCACAAAATTCGGCAGAGAGTAAGATCATTGTCTTGAGTCTTTTCTGACTAATTTTCAGTCGGATTCGTCAAAAGGGCACCGTGCATAATGTGAAAATTTAAATAAAAACAAATTTTTGATTCCACTTGGCGGCGCTGTGTGTATAACAAAATAATAACATTAAGATGTCTTCAGGTCGGGACGTTTTATTTACAGGTGAAGGTTTGGATTTTTAGGAGCATGTGCAGGGGAGTTATTAAGCATTCGTTTATTTGTATTAGGTTCATTTTGTCTTCTTATTATTGATATTTGACTGATTCATTAAAAGCAGACAATTATGTTTTAGGTTAATTTTTTACCTGACATGTTTCGGCGAGTCTTTCGCCTTCTTCAGAGTGTCGCATGATGGTGTCTTGAGACCCGTCTTTATCAGCTGATGTTCCATGAGGGTGTGACTTACCTGTCAAAAAAATTAAAAATCAGAGCAGTAAAAGAACAAGCACAACATGAACATTACAAATCAGCAATCACTGACCACTGCAAAAGGGAAAACCACATCATGGACCGGGAGAAGGGCAGGGTCATCCGCACCGAAGAGAACAAACAACAGCGCTGGATCAGAGAGGCCATTGAGATCTGCAAGCGAGGCATAAAAACCATGAACAGAGACAAGGGACCCTTCATCCTCTCTACCACCTGGAGCAGCATCTTGGCGGAGTGAACGGACAGCGGGGGGCGTGACTTGCCTTCATTCTTGTGAATGGTAAGTCACGCCCTCATGGAACATCAGCTGATAAAGACGGGCCACAAGACACCATCATGTGACACTCTGAAGAAGGCGAAAGACTTTCGTATTGTGACATCCTCAAGGCCTAAACACTCATCCGAGCAAATATAAGGTAGATTTTGTTAACCTGCCCGGAGAAAAACATCAACGAAAATAATTTGTATTTGTTTTAACCAGTTGGTGGCGCTACCACTGCAATCAAAAATAAGTTGGCAGCCGTCTTCAGGGCCTGAATATCCTCAAATGTGAAAAATTTCAAGAAGATGGATCATCTGAATCATTTTGCAGGAACTTTTGTTGCCACGGAGAATAATCAGACTCTGCGGCACCGTAATAGCCACGCCCTTCGAAGGAAAGTCACAAAAATAGGGATAGAGTAAGATCAATGTCTTGAGTCTTTTCTAGCCAATTTTCAATCGGATTCGTTAAAAGGGCACCGTGCAGTTTGTCAAAATGTAAAAAATGATATTGATTGGCGCAAGGTGTATAACTGAATATAAACATATAGATGTTTTCAGGTACCGACTCTTTATGTACATGTGAAGTTTTGGATTTTTAGCAGCATGTGCAAGAGAGTTATTAAGCATTTTGTCCATTGCGGCGAAGGAAATCTTAAGTGAAAACTTCGAAGCCCCGCCCCCGTCATATAGTATTTCGGAAACAAAAAATTTTAGCCCCAGTGTTTGTCCCAGGTCTTAAGATGCTACAGACAGAATTTTAAGGCAATCAGATGAAGCCTTTAGGATCAGGGTGCAAAAGAATGACCCCTGTAAACATGCAAAAAAGGGCAAAAGTCGGACTTTCAAAAATTCATAACTCACTTCCTATTCATATTAGACATTAAAATATCAAATTTTTCGCCATGCCCGATGAGACTGCCAAGTTTGGTGAATTTTTGTGCATGTTTCGGGGGTCAAAAATGCAATCGAACAATCGGAAAAATAATAATAATAATAATTTCTACAAAAACAATAGGGACTTCGCAGCGGTCGCTGCTCAGGCCCTAATAATAATAATAATAATAAGAGAAGATAAGATAAGATGTCCTTTATTAGTCCCACAATGGGGAAATTTGAAAGTAATAATATTTTCTACAAAAACAATAGGGACCTCGCAGCCGTCGCAGCTCGGGCCCTAATAACAATTTCTAGAAAAACAATAGGGACCTCGCAGCGGTCACTGCTCGGGCCCTAATAATAATAATAATAATAATTTCCACAAAAACAATGGGGACCTCGTAGCGGTCGCTGCTCGGGCCCTAATAATAATTTCTACATAAACAATAGGGACCTCGCCGCGGTCGCTGCTCGGGCCCCAATAATAATTTCTACACAAAGTCCATTGTGGTGACCCGCCCCCTTTTAATAAATTCAAAATGGCCGACTTCCTGTAAAACCTAGCTCATTGCTCCAAGAGACTTTTTTGTAGGTCTTGGTCTTATACATACAGTGAACCCTCGCTACTTCGCGGTTCACCTTTCGCGGGTTCAGTGCTTCGCGGGTATAAAAAATATTCGGGGGCATTGTAGTTTCGCCGAGCGGCACGACGGGGCGCTGGAGCGGTTAGACGGCCGGCGTGCGCCGAAGAAGAGCGTGGGCGAAGAGGAGAGTGGACGAAGAAGAGCACGTTCCCCCGGACACGATCGGTGGCGACGTTTCGCGCGGTTCGGACCGTACCAGAGCTCCGGCCGGCGTGCGTGGCAGTTAAGCCGTAGAGGAGCACCTTCCCCGGGCACGGGCGGTGCCAAGCGGCCCCTAAGTTTAACCGAATGGAAGCTCCGGAGGAGGAGGGCATGCACGCGTCACAGTAAGCCGAAGAGGAGCACCTTCCCCGGGCACGGGCGGTTCCAAGCGGCCCCTAAGTTTAACCGAATGGAAGCTCCGGAGGAGGAGGGCATGCTCGCGACACAGTAAGCCGAAGAGGAGCACCTTCCCCGGGCACGGGCGGTGCCAAGCGGCCCCTAAGTTTAACCGAATGGAAGCTCCGGGGGAGGAGGGTGGGCGTGTGTCACAGTTAAGCCGAATTGGAGCACCTCTTCCGCCCGGGCACGAGCGGAGCGCGAAGCTGTCAGTTATGAATGAATAAATGAATAAATAAATAAATAAATAAAGAATGGCACCTTTCATTTCACAGGGCACACCAGACGGCGTACCAGCAGGTAAAAGTCTGAGTAATTAAATAAATACAAAAAGAATGGCTGGGGAATAAAAAAATAATACGTTTTAATAATAATTTGTTTTTTTTGTTATAACATGAATTTCACTCTCTCTCTCCCCGTATATATATATATATATATATATATATATATATATATATATATATATATATATATATATATATATATATATATATTGTATTTTTTTTTTAAGCATTTTTGAAGGTGCGCTGCTACTTCGCGGATTTTCAGTTTTCGCGGGTGGTCTCGGTCCCCATTAACCGCGATAACCGAGGGTTCACTGTACTCCATAAAATTTACAAAAAGCGAGGTGAAACACTCAACCAGGGCTGCTCTGCATGTTGTGCTGGGCCACCTGGAACAACAGCGGAGCTATGCAAGGATGCTCTTTGTGGACTACAGCTCGGCATTCAACACGATCATCCCAGACATCCTCGTCGCCAAACTGGACACTCTCGGCCTCCCTGCCCTCACACGCATCTGGATTAAGGACTTTCTGACCAACAGACCCCAGACTGTGTTGCTCGGCCTCTACACGTCCTCCACCCTCATGCTGAGCACCGGTTCCCCCCAAGGATGCGTGCTGAGCCCTCTCCTGTACGCCCTCTACACCTACGACTGCAGCCCGGCCCACGGCAACAACACCATCGTCAAGTTTGCTGACGACACGACAGTGGTCGGTCTGATCTCGGAAGGTGACGAGACAGCCTACAGAGAGGAGGTAGGGAGACTGACAACTTGGTGCAAGGAGAACAGACTGCACCTTAACTCTGCTAAAACAAAGGAGATTGTCGTCGACTTCAGGAGGAACAAGACGCTGCCGCCCCCCCTCTGCATCGAAGGCGTGTGTGTGGAGAGGGTCCACACGTTCAAGTTCCTGGGAGTACAGATCTCCGATGACCTTTCTTGGAGTCACAACACCACAGCAGTGGTAAAGAAGGTCCGCCAACGTCTGCACTTCCTGAGAGTCCTCAGGAAATTCAACCTGGACAGGAAGCTGCTGCTGGCCTTCTACCACTCGTCCATCGAGAACCTGCTGACGTACTGTGTCTCCACCTGGTACAGCGGCTGCACTGAGGCGGACAGGGTGAGGCTCCAGAGGACAGTCAAAACAGCGCAAAGGATTATTGGCTGCCCTCTCCCCTCGCTGTCGGACATCTACACCGCCCGGTGCCTCAGAAGGGCTCTCAACATCGTCAAAGACAATACCCACCCAAACTCACACCTGTTCGACCTGTTGCCCTCTGGCAGGCGCTACAGATGCATCAAATCAAGGACCAATAGACTGAGAAACAGTTTCTTTCCGAGAGCCATCTACATACTGAACTCTCACACACACACGAGACCACCCTAACCTTGCAAAACAGCATTGTGATGTGTTTCTATATGCCCTATTTAGTACTGAATTCCATTGCACTGTCTTATTTATTTATCTAATTTATATATTGTCTGTATTATTGTTGTATTGCACTGGAGAGGGGAGCCCTCTAATCTCGTTGCACACTTGAGTACAATGACAATAAAGGGATTTCTATTTCTATTCTATTCTTTTTTTAACTTTTCTCGAGGGCCATGGCGAGCCATTTAAAAAAAGCTGCACAACTAACGTATAAAATATTGATAAATTTGCTCTGCCTGATGTGTGTGTAAAGTTTCACGAGTTGTCGTTCATATTTAGAACCTCATAATCAGCGTTGTTTTATTGCCGAACAGTGCAATGCCACTCCCACAACTTTTCACGAAAAAGGATGAATTTCGTATTGTGACATCCTCATGGCCGAAACAGTCATCCGAGCATATATGAGGGCGACCTTGTTGAGTTGCACGGAGAAAAACATCCAAGAAAATAATTTGTATTAGCTTTTACCAGTTGGTGGCGCTACTACTACGATGAAAAATAAGTTGGTAGATGTCTTCAGGGCTGAAGTATCCTCAAATGTGTACAACTTCGAGAAGATAGGATCATCTGAGTCATGTTGCCGGAGCTTTTGTTGCCACAAAGTACAATCGGACTTTTCAGCACCGTAATAGCCACGCCTTTTGCCAAAACGTCACAAAATTCGGCAGAGAGTAAGATCATTGTCTTGAGTCTTTTCTGACAAATTTTCAGTCGGATTCGTCAAAAGGGCACCGTGCAGTACGTGAAAATTAAAATAAAAACACATTTTTGATTCCACTTGGCGGCGCTGTGTGTATAACAAAATAATAACATTAAGATGTCTTCAGGTCGGGACGTTTTATTTACAGGTGAAGGTTTGGATTTTTAGGAGCATGTGCAGGGGAGTTATTAAGCATTCATTTATTTGTATTAGGTTCATTTTGTCTTCTTATTATTGATATTTGACAGATTCATTAAAAGCAGACAATTATGTTTTAGGTTAATTTTTTACCTGACATGTTTCGGCGAGTCTTTCGCCTTCTTCAGAGTGTCGCATGATGGTGTCTTGAGACCCGTCTTTATCAGCTGATGTTCCATGAGGGTGTGACTTACCTGTCAAAAAAATGAAAAATCAGAGCAGTAAAAGAACAAGCACAACATGAATATTACAAATCAGCAATCACTGACCACTGCAAAAGGGAAAACCACATCATGGACCGGGAGAAGGGCAGGGTCATCCGCAACGAAGAGAACAAACAACAGCGCTGGATCAGAGAGGCCATTGAGATCTGCAAGCGAGGCATAAAAACCATGAACAGAGACAAGGGAGCCTTCATCCTCTCTACCACCTGGAGCAGCATCTTGGCGGAGTGAACGGACAGCGGGGGGCGTGACTTGCCTTCATTCTTGTGACAGGTAAGTCACGCCCTCATGGAACATCAGCTGATAAAGACGGGTCACAAGACACCATCATGTGACACTCTGAAGAAGGCGAAAGACTTTCGTATTGTGACATCCTCAAGGCCTAAACACTCATCCGAGCAAATATAAGGTAGATTTTGTGAACCTGCCCGGAGAAAAACATCAACGAAAATAATTTGTATTTGTTTTAACCAGTTGGTGGCGCTACCACTGCGATCAAAAATAAGTTGGCAGCCGTCTTCAGGGCCTGAATATCCTCAAATGTGAAAAATTTCGAGAAGATGGATCATCTGAATCATTTTGCAGGAACTTTTGTTGCCACGGAGAATAATCAGACTCTGCGGCACCGTAATAGCCACGCCCTTCGAAGGAAAGTCACAAAAATAGGGATAGAGTAAGATCAATGTCTTGAGTCTTTTCTAGCCAATTTTCAATCGGATTCGTTAAAAGGGCACCGTGCAGTACGTCAAAATGTAAAAAATGTTATTGATTGGCGCAAGGTGTATAACAGAATATAAACATATAGATGTCTTCAGGTACCGACTCTTTATGTACATGTGAAGTTTTGGATTTTTAGCAGCATGTGCAGGAGAGTTATTAAGCATTTTGTCCATTGCGGCGAAGGAAATCTTAAGTGAAAACTTTGAAGCCCCGCCCCCGTCATATAGTATTTCGGAAACAAAAGATTTTAGCCCCAGTGTTTGTCCCAGGTCTTAAGATGCTACAGACAGAATTTTAAGGCAATCAGATGAAGCCTTTAGGATCAGGGTGCAAAAGAATGACCCCTGTAAACATGCAAAAAAGGGCAAAAGTCGGACTTTCAAAAATTCATAACTCACTTCCTGTTCATATTAGACGTTAAAATATCAAATTTCTCGCCATGCCCGATGAGACTGCCAAGTTTGGTGAGTTTTTGTGCATGTTTCGGGGTCAAAAATGCGATCGTACAATCGGAAAAATAATAATAATAATAATTTCTACAAAAACAACAGGGACTTCGCAGCGGTCGCTGCTCAGGCCCTAATAATAATAATAATAATAATAATAAAAGTAATAATATTTTCTACAAAAACAATAGGGACCTCGCAGCCGTCGCAGCTCGGGCCCTAATAACAATTTCTAGAAAAACAATAGGGACCTCGCAGCGGTCACTGCTCGGGCCCTAATAATAATAATAATAATAATTTCCACAAAAACAATGGGGACCTCGTAGCGGTCGCTGCTCGGGCCCTAATAATAATTTCTACATAAACAATAGGGACCTCGCCACGGTCGCTGCTCGGGCCCCAATAATAATTTCTACACAAAGTCCATTGTGGTGACCCGCCCCTTTTAAGTAAATTCAAAATGGCCGACTTCCTGTAAAACCTAGCTCATTGCTCCAAGAGACTTTTTTGTAGGTCTTGGTCTTATACATACAGTGAACCCTCGCTACTTCGCGGTTCACCTTTCGCGGGTTCAGTGCTTCGCGGGTATAAAAAATATTCGGGGGCATTGTAGTTTCGCCGAGCGGCACGACGGGCGCTGGAGCGGTTAGACGGCCGGCGTGCGCCGAAGAAGAGCGTGGGCGAAGAGGAGAGTGGACGAAGAAGAGCACGTTCCCCCGGACACGATCGGTGGCGACGTTTCGCGCGGTTCGGACCGTACCAGGGCTCCGGCCGGCGTGCGTGGCAGTTAAGCCGTAGAGGAGCACCGTCCCCGGGCACGAGCGGTGCCAAGCGGCCCCTAAGTTTAACCAAATGGAAGCTCCGGAGGAGGAGGGCATGCTCGCGTCACAGTAAGCCGAAGAGGAGCACCTTCCCCGGGCACGGGCGGTTCCAAGCGGCCCCTAAGTTTAACCAAATGGAAGCTCCGGAGGAGGAGGGCATGCTCGCGTCACAGTAAGCCGAAGAGGAGCACCTTTGCCGGGCACGGGCGGTTCCAAGCGGCCCCTAAGTTTAACCGAATGGAAGCTCCGGAGGAGGCGGGCATGCTCGCGTCACAGTAAGCCGAAGAGGAGCACCTTCCCCGGGCACGGGCGGTGCCAAGCGGCCCCTAAGTTTAACCGAATGGAAGCTCCGGGGGAGGAGGGCGGGCGTGTGTCACAGTTAAGCCGAATTGGAACACCTCTTCCGCCCGGACACGAACGGAGCGCGAAGCTGTCAGTTATGAATGAATAAATGAATAAATAAATAAATAATTAAAGAATGCCACCTTTCATTTCACAGGGAACACCGGACGGCGTACCAGCAGGTAAATGTCGGAGTAATTAAATAAATACAAAAAGAATGGCTGGGGAATAAAAAAATAATACGTTTTAATAATAATTTGGTTTTTTTGTTATAACATGAATTTCACTCTCTCTCTCTCTCTCTCCCCGTATATATATATATATATATATATATATATATATATATATATATATATATATATATATATATATATTTATTATATATATTGTATTTTCTTTTAAGCATTTTTGAAGGTGCGCCGCTACTTCGCGGATTTTCAGTTTCCGCGGGTGGTCTCGGTCCCCATTAACCGCGATAACCGAGGGTTCACTGTACTCCATAAAATTTACAAAAAGCGAGGTGAAACACTCAACCAGGGCTGCTTTTTTGAACATTTCTCGAGGGCCATGGCGAGCCATTTCAAAAAAGCTGCACAACTAACGTATAAAATATTGATAAATTTGCTCTGCCTGATGTGTGTGTCAAGTTTCACGAGTTGTCGTTCATATTTAGAACCTCATAATCAGCGTTGTTTTATTGCCAAACAGTGCAATGCCACTCCCACAACTTTTCACGAAAAAGGATGAATTTCGTATTGTGACATCCTCATGGCCGAAACAGTCCTCCGAGCATATATGAGGGCGACCTTGTTGAGTTGCACGGAGAAAAACATCCAAGAAAATAACTTGTATTAGCTTTTACCAGTTGGTGGCGCTACTACTACGATGAAAAATAAGTTGGTAGATGTCTTCAGGGCTGAAGTATCCTCAAATGTGTACAACTTCGAGAAGATAGGATCATCTGAGTAATGTTGCCGGAGCTTTTGTTGCCACAGAGTACAATCGGACTTTTCAGCACCGTAATAGCCACGCCTTTTGCCAAAACGTCACAAAATTCGGCAGAGAGTAAGTGAGTCTTTTCTGACTAATTTTCAGTCGGATTCGTCAAAAGGGCACCGTGCAGTACGTGAAAATTAAAATAAAAACAAATTTTTGATTCCACTTGGCGGCGCTGTGTGTATAACAAAATAATAACATTAAGATGTCTTCAGGTCGGGACATTTTATTTACAGGTGAAGGTTTGGATTTTTAGGAGCATGTGCAGGGGAGTTATTAAGCATTCATTTATTTGTATTAGGTTCATTTTGTCTTCTTATTATTGATATTTGACAGATTCATTAAAAGCAGACAATTATGTTTTCGGTAAATTTTTTACCTGACATGTTTCGGCGAGTCTTTCGCCTTCTTCAGAGTGTCGCATGATGGTGTCTTGAGACCCGTCTTTATCAGCTGATGTTCCATGAGGGTGTGACTTACCTGTCAAAAAAATGAAAAATCAGAGCAGTAAAAGAACAAGCACAACATGAACATTACAAATCAGCAATCACTGACCACTGCAAAAGGGAAAACCACATCATGGACCGGGAGAAGGGCAGGGTCATCCGCACAGAAGAGAACAAACAACAGCGCTGGATCAGAGAGGCCATTGAGATCTGCAAGCAAGGCATAAAAACCATGAACAGAGACAAGGGAGCCTTCATCCTCTCTACCACCTGGACCAGCATCTTGGCGGAGTTAACGGACAGCGGGGGGCGTGACTTGCCTTCATTCTTGTGACAGGTAAGTCACGCCCTCATGGAACATCAGCTGATAAAGACGGGCCACAAGACACCATCATGTGACACTCTGAAGAAGGCGAAAGACTTTCGTATTGTGACATCCTCAAGGCCTAAACACTCATCCGAGCAAATATAAGGTAGATTTTGTTAACCTGCCCGGAGAAAAACATCAACGAAAATAATTTGTATTTGTTTTAACCAGTTGGTGGCGCTACCACTGCGATCAAAAATAAGTTGGCAGCCGTCTTCAGGGCCTGAATATCCTCAAATGTGAAAAATTTCGAGAAGATGGATCATCTGAATCATTTTGCAGGAACTTTTGTTGCCACGGAGAATAATCAGACTCTGCGGCACCGTAATAGCCACGCCCTTCGAAGGAAAGTCACAAAAATAGGGATAGAGTAAGATCAATGTCTTGAGTCTTTTCTAGCCAATTTTCAATCGGATTCGTTAAAAGGGCACCGTGCAGTACGTCAAAATGTAAAAAATGATATTTATTGGCGCAAGGTGTATAACTGAATATAAACATATAGATGTCTTCAGGTACCGACTCTTTATGTACATGTGAAGTTTTGGATTTTTAGCAGCATGTGCAAGAGAGTTATTAAGCATTTTGTCCATTGCGGCGAAGGAAATCTTAAGTGAAAACTTCGAAGCCCCGCCCCCGTCATATTGTATTTCGGAAACAAAAAGTTTTAGCCCCAGTGTTTGTCCCAGGTCTTAAGATGCTACAGACAGAATTTTAAGGCAATCAGATGAAGCCTTTAGGATCAGGGTGCAAAAGAATGACCCCTGTAAACATGCAAAAAAGGGCAAAAGTCGGACTTTCAAAAATTCATAACTCACTTCCTGTTCATATTAGACGTTTAAAATATCAAATTTCTCGCCATGCCCGATGAGACTGCCAAGTTTGGTGAGTTTTTGTGCATGTTTCGGGGGTCAAAAATGCAATCGAACAATCGGAAAAATAATAATAATAATAATTTCTACAAAAACAACAGGGACTTCGCAGCGGTCGCTGCTCAGGCCCTAATAATAATAATAATAATAATAATAAAAGTAATAATATTTTCTACAAAAACAATAGGGACCTCGCAGCCGTCGCAGCTCGGGCCCTAATAACAATTTCTAGAAAAACAATAGGGACCTCGCAGCGGTCACTGCTCGGGCCCTAATAATAATAATAATAATAATTTCTACAAAAACAATAGGGACCTCGCCGCGGTCGCTGCTCGGGCCCCAATTATAATTTCTACACAAAGTCCATGGTGGTGACCCGCCCCCTTTTAAGTAAATTCAAAATGGCCGACTTCCTGTAAAACCTAGCTCATTGCTCCAAGAGACTTTTTTGTAGGTCTTGGTCTTATACATACAGTGAACCCTCGCTACTTGGCGGTTCACCTTTCGCGGGTTCAGTGCTTCGCGGGTCTAAAAAATATTCGGGGGCATTGTAGTTTCGTCGAGCGGCACGACGGGGCGCTGGAGCGGTTAGACGGCCGGTGTGCGCCGAAGAAGAGCGTGGGCGAAGGGGAGAGTGGACGAAGAAGAGCACGTTCCCCCGGACACGATCGGTGGCGACGTTTCGCGCGGTTCGGACAGTACCAGAGCTCCGGCCGGCGTGCGTGGCAGTTAAGCCGTAGAGGAGAACCTTCCCCGGGCACGGGCAGTGCCAAGCGGCCCCTAAGTTTAACCGAATGGAAGCTCCGGAGGAGGAGGGCATGCTCGCGTCACAGTAAGCCGAAGAGGAGCACCTTCCCCGGGCACGGGCGATTCCAAGCGGCCCCTAAGTTTAACCGAATGGAAGCTCCGGAGGAGGAGGGCATGCTCGCGTCACAGTAAGCCGAAGAGGAGCACCTTCCCCGGGCACGGGCGGTGCCAAGCGGCCCCTAAGTTTAACCGAATGGAAGCTCCGGGGGAGGAGGGCGGGTGTGTGTCACAGTTAAGCCGAATTGGAGCACCTCTTCCGCCCGGGCACGAGCGGAGCGCGAAGCTGTCAGTTATGAATGTATAAAAGAATAAATAAATAAATGAATAAAGAATGCCACCTTTCATTTCACAGGGCACACCGGACGGCGTACCAGCAGATAAAAGTCGGAGTAATTAAATAAATACAAAAAGAATGGCTGGGGAATAAAAAAATAATACGTTTTAATAATAATTTGGTTTTTTTGTTATAACATGAATTTCACTCTCTCTCTCCCCGTATGTATATATATATATATATATATATATATATATATATATATATATATATATATATATATATATATATATTTATTATATATATTGTATATTTTTTTAAGCATTTTTGAAGGTGCGCCGCTACTTCGCGGATTTTCAGTTTTCGCGGGTGGTCTCTGTCCCCATTAACCGCGATTACCGAGGGTTCACTGTACTCCATAAAATTTACAAAAAGCGAGGTGAAACACTCAACCAGGGCTGCTTTTTTTAACATTTCTCGAGGGCCATGGCGAGCCATTTCAAAAAAGCTGCACAACTAACGTATAAAATATTGATAAATTTGCTCGGCCTGATGTGTGTGTAAAGTTTCACGAGTTGTCGTTCATATTTAGAACCTCATAATCAGCGTTGTTTTATTGCCGAACAGTGCAATGCCACTCCCACAACTTTACACGAAAAAGGACGAATTTCGTATTGTGACATCCTCATGGCCGAAACAGTCATCCGAGCATATATGAGGGCGACCTTGTTGAGTTGCACGGAGAAAAACATCCAAGAAAATAACTTGTATTAGCTTTTACCAGTTGGTGGCGCTACTACTACGATGAAAAATAAGTTGGTAGATGTCTTCAGGGCTGAAGTATCCTCAAATGTGTACAACTTCGAGAAGATAGGATCATCTGAGTCATGTTGCCGGAGCTTTTGTTGCCACAGAGTACAATCTGACTTTTCAGCACCGTAATAGCCACGCCTTTTGCCAAAACGTCACAAAATTCGGCAGAGAGAAAGATCATTGTCTTGAGTCTTTTCTGACTAATTTTCAGTCGGATTTGTCAAAAGGGCACCGTGCAGGATGTGAAAATTAAAATAAAAACACATTTTTGATTCCACTTGGCGGCGCTGTGTGTATAACAAAATAATAACATTAAGATGTCTTCAGGTCGGGACGTTTTATTTACAGGTGAAGGTTTGGATTTTTAGGAGCATGTCCAGGGGAGTTATTAAGCATTCATTTATTTGTATTAGGTTCATTTTGTCTTCTTATTATTGATATTTGACTGATTCATTAAAAGCAGACAATTATGTTTTAGGTTAATTTTTTACCTGACATGTTTCGGCGAGTCTTTCGCCTTCTTCAGAGTGTCGCATGATGGTGTCTTGAGACCCGTCTTTATCAGCTGATGTTCCATGAGGGTGTGACTTACCTGTCAAAAAAATTAAAAAATCAGAGCAGTAAAAGAACAAGCACAACATGAACATTACAAATCAGCAATCACTGACCACTGCAAAAGGGAAAACCACATCATGGACTGGGAGAAGGGCAGGGTCATCCGCACCGGAGAGAACAAACTACAGCGCTGGATCAAAGAAGCAATTGAGATCTGCAAGCGAGGCATAAAAACCATGAACAGAGACAAGGGAGCCTTCATCCTCTCTACCACCTGGAGCAGCATCTTGGCGGAGTGAACGGACAGCGGGGGGCGTGACTTGCCTTCATTCTTGTGACAGGTAAGGCACGCCTTCATGGAACATCAGCTGATAAAGACTGGTCACAAGACACCATCACAGGGTTCGAAGTTAACTTTAAAAACTGCTTCCCCATAGGGCAAGTGCCACTAAAATTTGCCTTGCCCGAGTGGCCAAATTACTTGCCCAACTAGGGCAAGTGACAATTTTTTTTCTCTTGCCCTGAGTGACTTTTTGTATGACAAAGTGTCTAATTACAAATTGCATGAATTTTTTGTTCGGACAGTTCCCGCCTAGAAAGAATTAAAAATACGTTACAATCATAAGTGTTGCTTATATAAAAATGTATCATGTATTAACACATTAATTAGGTGTCTGCTGACCCAGGATTATGTTATTGTTATGTTATGTTATATATCAAAGAGAATGTGGAATGACACTGAACGATGGAAGGTGGAAGGATGTGGAAAGATCGTGAATGACATTGAATGATTTGGAATGACACTGAAAGATTTTGAATAATACTGAATGACACTGAATGAAGTAAAACTCTCTGGGAACGGGCCAATTCAAGATAGCTGCCGCACTGTGGGGGAGGCTTTGGTACCAAATTTGGAAAGAGACCCAAACGGTTGGGTCCATTTTATATCAGTGTGGGGGTGAAACGTTGGTCTTGGCGGAGCTGTCTGAATATTGGAGAAGTGAGAAGACAAAGTAAAACAGAACAATTAAAATCACTCTTCAAATACATATTGTTTGGTAAGCAGAGCATGATTTACAGCTCACCATTTTATTGCATGCACCAAGCATGTTATACATTTTTCTGTCCACGGGATGGCGTAGTCAAGAAAAATGAAGCATCTCGAAGCCCATTCGTGTGTGAAGTATTTCCCTGCAGGGCTTGGCTGCTTTATGGGGCTTCATTTTGCCATCACTAGTTTTAGATAGTTTTAATTTTTGAAAGAGCATTTTCATTTTACAGTGAACCCTCGCTACTTCGCGGTTCACCTTTCGCGGGTTCAGTGCTTCGCGGGTCTAAAAAATATTCGGGGGCATTGTAGTTTCGCCGAGCGGCACGACGGGGCGCTGGAGCTGTTAGACGGCCGGCATGCGCCGAAGAAGAGCGTGGGCGAAGAGGAGAGTGGACGAAGAAGAGCACGTTCCCCCGGGCACGATTTGGGGCGACGTTTCGCGCGGTTCGGACCGTACCAGAGCTCCGGCCAGCGTGCGTGGCAGTTAAGCCGAAGAGGAACAACTTCCGCCCGGGCACTAGCGGGGCGACATTTCGCTCTGTTCGGGAGCGTACGAGAGCTCCGGAGGAGGCCGGCCGGCGTGCGTGGCAGTTAAGCCGAAGAGGAGCACCTTCCCCGGGCACGGGCGGTGTCAAGCGGCCCCTAAGTTTAACCGAATGGAAGCTCCGGAGGAGGAGGGCATGCTCGCGTCACAGTTAAGCCGAAGAGAAGCACCTTCCCCGGGCACGGGCGGTGCCAAACGGCCCTTAAGTTTAACCGAATGGAAGCTCCGGGGGAGGAGGGCGGGCGTGTGTCACAGTTAAGCCGAATAGGAGCACCTTCCCCGGGCACGGGCGGGGCGAAATGAAACCGAGTTCAATCGAACGGAGACACGCTTCGGGGGAGCAGGTCCGGCGTGCATGACAATTAAGCCGAAGAGGAGCACCTCTTCCGCCCGAGCACGAGCGGAGCGCGAGGCTGTCAGTTATGAATGAATAAATGAATAAAAAAAATAAATGAAGAATGCCACCTTTCATTTCACAGGGCACACCGGACGGCGTACCAGCAGGTAAAGGTCGAAGCAATTAAAAAAATACAAAAAGAAGTAATTGAATAAATACAAAAATAATGGCTGGGGAATAAAAAAATAATAAGTTTTAATAATAATTTTTTTTTTTTTGTTATAGCATGAATTTCACTCTCTCTCTCTCTACCCGTGTGTATATATATATATATATATATATATATATATATATATATTTATTAATTTTTTTTTTTTAAACATTTTTGAAGGTGCACCACTACTTCGCACTTTTTTTTTAAGCATTTTTGAAGGTGCGCCGCTACTTCGCGGATTTTCAGTTTTCGCGGGTGGTCTCGGTCCCCATTAACCGCGATAACCGAGGGTTCACTGTATTTTTTTCATTATCGAATTTTATTTTTTTCTATTCAAGTTTTGAGTTCATTTTCGTTTACTAAAATAACCTTGGGCTGCAACTACTATCACAGCAACGGCTCATTATATTTTGGCTGCTAAATATGCCAATTTGTCAGAGAGAAGACCGTGACAAAGAATGGCCCAATCGCAATAAACACTCTACACCATACGTTCCTCGTTGACGTGTACATGGGGTGTTGCAGAGCACAGGTTCCAAGCGTACCGATATTGCAAAATTGGGACAATGCGTGTGACGACACCAACTTCCGCCTCCTATGTCATCGAGCTTGGCGGCACGTTATCATTATGTATTTATTTGTAACAATTTTGACGTTGAGAGTGATATTAAAACTTAAGTAATGTGGTAGTTAGGAAAAAACCCTGGCTTGGGACCCACCGGAACAAGCTATAGCTTCATTTGTACTATTTGAGGCGCTCTCACAATCTGCGGCGCATGCACACAAGGTCGCTAAGTACGCTAGCTGCACTCGGACAAAACACGTAGGTGACTTTAAAAGAGTGACCGAAATTGCACACATGCAACTGTTTATCATAATGTCATAATTCGATATGTACATTTGAAGAGAATTTTTTTCAGCATGGGCACAAGAATTCCACCGAACATCGCCAGTTCAATGGGATTTTGGTTAAGTCCGCAAATAATTGTGGACAATATACTTTGGCTGCGCGCTCGAATAATTTTACTCGTATATACTTCAATGAGGGTGTAGTGTGGGTATCGGGATCTTTAACACGCCCTAACACGAAGCTGACTCTCCAACCGCCACAGCCTTTTAATGACGAAATTATAAAATAAACATAAACACTGTTCAACAACATAAAATAAAATAAAAAATCACATCATACTTACATTTATAAACTTTAATCCTCAAGAACATTATTCTCAGGTTGACCGAAAGACGAGGACACGGGAGCGCCTCGGGCATGTTCTTCTTCCTTGTGTAGGCGAATGACATTTTAAGGTGCTTGTCCGCCACCTGCTGTGCTGAACTATGTATTAAATAAGAAAAGCAAATTGTTGAATGTTTTTTCCCCAATGAAGACTGAATTGTAAAATACCCGGAAATGGCTTTTCTGTTTTATTGTGCATTTAAAAAAAATTCAGATTGTCCTTTTTTGTTGAGATAATTGTTGAATATTGAAATTGCACATGTAACTGGTAATTTAGTTTTAGACATTATTTGAACCAGTGGAGGGCCATGCATTTCACACCTGGGCCTTCAATGAAGTCCTACTTCGTCCTACTTGAATAAATCCCCCTCATAATACCATAATTTATGACACCACGGGTGGACAAACAATATACAGAAAAGCACTTAGACAGCACTGACCGAGTGTTGGACGATATAGCTTCTCTTGAAAGGTCCGTGTTGAAAATGGCCTCGCAAGTGAATCTTCAATTTCTAAAGATAAAGATGTCTTTTAATTGTCCCATAACGGGGACATTTGCAGTGTTACAGCAGCAAAGATATACATCACACAGTGGCACCGACGTAATGTAGCCGTTAATGTATAACATTGGCAGCAGGCATTCATAAAAAGCATGCAAATATACACAGTATATACGTATATACACAGATCCCCATGTATATACACACTTACAGCCCACAACATATACAAGTGTAAGGAAACACTCCTAATGCCTGTCTATGGTTCAGAGGGGAAATAAATAAAAACGCTGCAATGATAAAAAAAAATACTGAATGATTGAAAATACTGCAATGATAAAAATACTGCAAGAATAAAAGTACTGTACCCAGCCAACATGTCCAACTGGGCCCCAAATGGGGTAAATGCGGGATTCCTGGGTACCAAGTGGGAATGGGCTAGAAGTGGGCAATGGTACAGGGTTCCATGTGGGCGCCATCTGGGATTGGTGGGCATGGGCTTAAACTGGGCAAATGTTGTGGGTGCAATACGGGTTGTGTATGGGCTAAGTGGGCATGGGTTAGAACTGGTAAAGATAAAGATAAAGATGTCCTTTATTAGTCCCACAATGGGGAAATTTGAGGTGTTACAGCAGCAAAGATATAGCTCACACAGAGTCGGCGGCGTAATGTAGCCGTTAATGTATAACATTAGCAGCAGACATTCATAAAAAGCATGCAAATATACACAGTATAAACGTATCTAAGTGTAAGGAAACACTCCTAATGTCTGTCCATTATACAGAGGGGAAAATGCTGTAATGATAAAAACTACTGAATCTACTACTGAAACCATTTATAGGTCCTATTTGGGTTATGTGTGGGCTAAGTGGGCATGGGTTAGAACTGGTCAACCATGTGAGGGTCTCATATGGGCTGTATATGGGCCAAGTGGGCATGGGTTAGAGCTGGTCAACCATGTCTGGGTCCTATTTGGGTTATGTGTGGGCTAAGTGGGCATGGGTTAGAAGTGGTCACCATTTATCGGTCCTGTTTGGGTTATGTGTGGGATAAGTGGGCATAGGTTAGAGCTGGTCAACCATGTCTGGGTCCTGTATGGGTTATGGATGAGCTAAGCGGGCATGGGTTTGAAAATTTGTTCTGGAGCCTTTTTGATATTTAATGCATGCTATGCTAATAGTAACCACCCGAAGACTATTCTCAGTAGAACTATTCAATGGATGCCAAAACGATAGAGACATGGCCATGGAGCCTATGCTGCGAGATTGTGAAAGGACTAAAATAAGTGTAGGATTTTTGAGGACCAGAAGTCAGCTTTTATTAGGTTTGACATTGATTTAACTTATGGAACAATGCAAATTATGGTCGGGTTGTTGTTGGACTTTTTCCGCTTTTGACTAAGGGACGGGTGTTTTTATTTTCTGGGACTCTTTAGAACAAGCGGCACGGTGGCGGACTGGTTAGCAAGTCCGCATCACAGTACAGAAGTGCAAGGTTCTCCCTGTGCCTGCTAGGGTTTTCGCCGGTTTCCTCCCACTTTCCAAAAACATTCATGATAGGTTGATTGGTCACTGGTCCAAGGTCTGAGTGTGAGAGCGGATGGTTGCTTGTCTCTGTGTGCCCTGCGATTGACTGGCAACCAGTTCAGGGTGTACCCTGTCGACTGCCCGAAGACAGCTGGGATAGGCTCCAGCACTCCCGGGGACCCTTGTGAGGACAAGAAGCAGTACAGAGGATTGATTGATTTATTAAAATTAAAATTAAATTCATGTATTTATCTATGCTAAATTTAACAAGGCTGGACGTTATATTTTGTGAATTTACATGTACCCCCAACTGTGACTTAATAACCCTTAAGGGACAAGATAACATTTTATAATATTCCAGACAGCTAAGATTGTCATCTATGAACTATTTGACAAGGCAGGTCCAGCATCGTCAGCCACATCCAACAGTCAACACAGTTACTTTTTTTTTAATAAACAAAATCAACATTATTAATTAATGTTATTTTATTAATTCTGTATGCTGTGAAAGATCTTTATTCAAAGTATATTTGAAGTTATTTCTACCTTATTGCTTGATTTTTGTAGATTCAAGTTGGAGTTGTCAAAATTACAGATTCTTTTGAAGGCAGCATATTCAAACTGTGAGAAAAGGAGCGAATGCAAGCTACGCGGTCTTTGAGGTGCGGCAGAAGAGCTGAAAGCACGGTGAGTCCCGAACGATAATTGAATTAATTAATTAATCTTGGGTAAATGTCTGGCTCTCATTTTTTAGACTTACTTTACAATGTGTTTTGTAATTTTTCAAGGTTGCCTGTGTTGGAAAACTGCTTGGTGCGTTAGCTAAAACACAGTATGCTAAAATGATAAGTGACGAGAACACAGAGGGTATATCAACAACGTACGTACTCGAATTATTTTGGGGAAAACTTAAGTACATTATAATCACCCTTTTAATAATACTGATAAGCGTTGTGTGTTTTATTTATTTTTATGAGGACCTTTACAACGAGCTACATATTGTTAGCATTGGGCCTACGACGCTAAACACAGTGTCCCTCGATCTCTCTCCAAAATTCTCCAAAAGACTTAAGCTTTCACTCAAATTAATACAATCTACTCCACTAGCTCATTTAAGGCTTTTTTGTGATGTGTTTGATTTGGGTAAGTAAAGCAAAACATATTAACTGTTGAATGTTGCCTGTTATTTAAATAATAGAAATTCAAGATGAAAGTTGAACAGATATTGAAATGCTAGATTGGCTCATTCAGAATCATGCCACAATGTGCTTTGTATGTTTTGTGTGTGGGTTTATCAAGCTCTAATTCAATGCAGTGTCCAAAACGAGCGCGCATAATTGTTGGATGAATGTTGGTTAATAGAGTCAGATAATAGTTAAAATTCCAACAGTTGAACAGATGTTGAAATGCTAGATTGGCTCATTCAGAATCATGCCACAATGTGCTTTGTATGTTTTGTGTGTAGGCTTATCAAGCTCTAATTCAATGCAGTGTTGAGCTGCATTTGAGAGGAACTACGTAAGTAACTAATGTGGAAAAATTGTGACTTCTTTGTGTACTTTTATTTTGAATATTCAAATTTTGTGGGTAAAGGTTGGAGAAAATAAGTTTAAAATGAGAGCTGTACAGGTATTTAAGTTTTTGGTTTGTAAAATACCCGAATGTGGGTTTCAGCAGGTGAGGCAATGATTGGACAGAGCAAAAGCTATGCTCCAAAATAGAAGTGATTACACCTTCACTAGACTAACCTGCAGCTAATTACATAATTATAAAATTAACACTTTAACCTGGCTTCCCCATCACAGATGTATTCTTTTAAATGCAAAGCTTTTTGTTCTAGCTTTTGTTGTTAAATGACATTCATGCCCAAGTGTCTATGCATCCATTGCAGGGATGTTTTCTCAAGTGACGAGTCTGAAGCCTGTGATGACGAAGTACCATCTACACCTCCCCATGGATTGTCACAGAGAAAAAGCTTCCTAACCAAGAGAGGCGCTGCAGAAGGTCCTTGAGTACGTCCAACGTGTTGAGTCTGTGAGTCTACTGCAGGATCTAATGCAGGTATGAAAATGATGAAATTTTAATGTATTATCTTCAAAATTATAAATAATTATTTAATTTCTTGAAATATAAAATTAGGTACCCTAAACCCAAGTAGGAACCCCAGTCCCAGTACATTCCTGATTCTGGAGCTACAGAGATCAAACCATCCTACTGTATCACTAAATAGCCCCACCTCTAAAACCCTGATTCGGAAGGCCGAGTTGAAAGACTTCAGAGTTCAAGATGGTCAACTGCAACTATGATAAGCCGAATGTGTTCACCCCAAGTCGGAAACTGAGAAAAAGACTCAATTTTCACATGATTTCAGTCCCTTCTATATTTAAAAGAATGTATTGGGGCTCTAAAAATGTGAAATATTTTTACAAGTATTTCTTTTACTACTCATAGGCAGTTTCATAATAATAGTACAATTTGGCATCGTGTATTGTTTTTTGGTTCCATTCAAAATGCACAAGACGTATAGACATATTTTGTTTGTGGATCGCTGCAGCATCACACGAGCGCACAGAGACAAACGTGGCAGCAACTTAAAACAATTAAAATATCGAATCGAAATCGAGAACTGAAAATCAAAAATCGAATCGGGGCTTGAGTGAATCGTTACCTCCCTAATCATAATCATTTTGGTAGAATGTTGGGCTCTTGCCCTTTGAGTGTATATGGCGTTACCGAAGCTGTTCACTTAATCGACAATTCCTTTCCTGTGACGTTTATCATACCCAGTTTAACTGCCAAAATATTTTTAAGTGTGTGATGATTATCTGGATCGAGTGACACCCATGTTATAATGGTTGCAGGTATTGGTGGATTGGACGATAGTGTCAGAACAATGATGGCGTTCATCATGACAAATCCTCTGTCTCTGAAGTACAATCTCTTTGGACATCGTAGCAAGAACAAGCGCCGAGACCTGCCTTTTTCGGATGTTCTATACGGTAATATATTTTTTTTTTTTTTTTTTTTTTAAGGGATTGTGGTGTGAAGACATTTCAGCATGTCCCATAAGGTTTCACAATCATTAAATAGCTTTACTAAGTTGGCTTCTTGTCTTTTTTGTTTTAGGAGCACTGAAAAGGAATGGAGCCACAAAGGACATCAACGAGAAGGACACAGGCAACCCTGTCCAAGTGGTTCATGGGAGCTTGTGATCAAGGTGGGAATAGGGCAGTTCGAGCTCGGAGATCTCAAGGCAACTGTCAGGTTTAAAACGTCCTGACGCCATTTTTAGACTGAAGGTGGCATAAATCCAGACCAAACCAGTTAGAGTTTTGTTTTTGACCATTCGCGAATGGGAGAGGAAGTCAGGAGGTGAAGCAGGCGTCTTGCCAGTTCAATCTCGCGCACTCTCTCTCACTCTCTACCACCCGTTCGGTCTTTTATCAGCAACCTAAGCAGACAATGGAGGTCTGTCTGAAATTCTAGCAGGCAGGCAGGAAGCAATCAACCACAGTAGTCAGTCAGGAATTCGAAACTAAAGTGTGTGCGTGTGTTCCAGTTGTGCGCGTGTGTGCTAAAGCAATAATGTGAGTGTCTGTGTGTGTGTGCGCAATTATAACTGATACAAATAGTGTATAAAAACATGATTAGAAATACACAAACTATTTACATATCCTCATCCCATCTCACATTCCCCCGTTTGTGGGTTTAAATCATGTCCTGACGGCTTTAAGACAGATCATCATAATGAAATCATACAACAGTGTGGTCATCCGTGGAGGGGCGAAAACCCTCAGTAGGGACAAAATTCCCCTCCTCCCTTCCGGCGTGGAACGAGATTCTCATGGTATGTTGGTCACTTGGGAATAAAACATAAAAAAACTTCAATATACCTAGTGAAAAATAACAAAACTGTCTCCACGCAGAGCTTGTCTCCACGCAGAGCTTGTCTCTGCGGCGACTTGATGGAGGCCCTTGCCTCGTTGTAGGAGGGGACAGCCGTCTTTACCTCCCGGATCTTCGTGTGTGGTGTATGTGTGTGCATGTGTGGGGGCAGGGGCAAAAGGGTCCATGTGTTATTTAGGTTTCAGTGTCCAGTTCGAGTTTGTCATTGTCCAGTTCGAATTCGTCATTCTCAACATCAATCAGGTTGTAATGGTACATTTGGGCAACAAACATGCAGTTAATAATCATCTTTGTCATAAGAATAATGCAACATGAACAGACTACACATAACAAAAATGAAAACCATAATTATCCCGATATATTGTCTTTCAAATTCTTCGTAGTGGTCATAACATCAATAATTGTTTCATTTTATTAAAAATGTAAATGCAGTAATGTTCTCCAATCAAGGCTAAAATTCTTTATGTACGTCATTAATTTCCAAACAATATCTAATCTTTTTGTTCTGTGGCTTCAACATTCGTATCTGTGGCTGGTTGTGCGGTTCCGATGTGCGTGTGGTCCGATATTGTGACTCAGGTGGGCTCCTGTTCGAGGGATTCGCGTTGCTCGGCCTTTAGCTGGAAACCGGAGAAGCTTGTACTGCAACTGGTGGATCCAGCTGCCACGCCCCGCGACCTTTGCTGCCGTCGGGGTCACTGCAATCATCTGGCGAGGGCCATCTCAGCATTCACTTGTCCCAACGAAGTCGTTTCAGCACCTTGAAGAAGAGTTGGTCTCCCACACGGACGTGATTTCTCTGTGGATCAGAACACACTGGCCAGTAATTGCGTCTTTTTTTTTTTTTTTTTTTTTTTTGGGCAAAACATGTTTCCCATGTGGACTGGGACTGATGTGCCAGTCGCTGGTGGTTCTGATGAACCTGAGAGTCGATAGGGGATAGTGTCCTAACTTCGGCTGGCACTATCCTCATTGCTGTGATTGAAACACAGTCTGGTCATTGTCTCCTTTTTTTCCCTCATATTCTTGATAAGTCTGCCCTTAACAGTCCCATTAGTGCGTTCCACAAGTCCTGCAGACTGTATGCACAATGACGCTTTGAGTCAATTTTGCAACAACTGTCCCACTTGTTACAACATCATTCACAAAATGCATAATTTTCACTTCAAATCACTTCTTGAAATTCCAAATGTCAGGATAATTTGTGTTAGGTTGAAGATGTATTTTATCCCATATTTTACTCTATTAGTATTGCAAAAGAATTGTTCCACAGCGTGACCCATGTTTGACCATATGGATGAGAAGACTTCACAGAGAAGCGGATGCCTGAAGACTGGATCAACGTCTGCAACATCAAAGGAGGTGTGCTGAGACACACCTCTGAAACAAAAGGACTGAGACTTTAGTACCAGAGCACTAAAAGGGCATATCTGCCTTTTCAATCAGTGGATGACTGCCATTGATGTCTGTCTTTCCTCTTGTGTCTGAGATGTTTACATGTTCCTGCTGGTGCTCCCCCCTTCATCTCTTAGTGCAAATACATTGTATTGTTAGGGACTTCCCTAATAAAATAGAGGGCTCGGCGGAGTGTGCTCCAGAACGAATTTGGAGATGTAACTGAGCACACCTCTGTTCGTTCTCCTCGCGAGTAAAAGATCAACTCTTGTCTTCCTTCCATTCATTTAGCCTATGTTCAGTGAATGCTTAGGTGATTGAACCTGACAATTTGATTACACAACACTTTTTCCAACTGTTTTAGCATCAACATATGTTGTCGGAAACAACTTAATCCATTTTGAAAACATATGAATTACAACCAAACAATATTGCATCTCAAACAAATAACACTGTCTAAAAAAAAGTTTTTTGTTGAAAAGTCTGTATGTGGGAACAATTTCATATCATACTACCCCTCTCTTGACTCATGGTTATGCTCGTGTGTCACTCTTATTACTTTTCCAATCAATGAATTAGGCAGCCAGGATTTGCCATCTGCCAATTTGCTGATCCTGTCCTCAGCAATGTTTGCACCTTTGTTCTCCCAATTTGTGCGTTCAATTACTGGTACCTTTTTCCCTGGCGTGGGATCAAATTGTCAAGTTGATTTTCTGCGTGTGTGTGCGTGTGGGGGTGTGTTCATTTTCCCTTTTAGCTGCGCTGTGTCGATATAAAGGCGAGGCAGTTTCCAATTGTAATTGTGTCATTTTCTGTTAAGTGAATTTTGCGTTCACAAATAACTATTTTAGACGTGCTTTATGCACAACTTTTCTTTTCCTGTTGTGGTTTTTAAAGCCCAATGTCGACAGAACGCATGAACATTTATCTTGACTGTCAGTCCACATTGTAACCATACAACTCATACAAGATGGGAAACCCCAAATTTTAATTAGCTCACACCCGCCTACGCTCTTCCTGCTTATCCTAACAATCTCTTATCCGTTGGTATCACAATGTTAGTACTCCCATCGCATAAAAGTCAGTTTGATTTCAGGCTGCGACCTTGGTTCTCAAACACTTTTACTTCTTATCAGTCTGGAATGCGCACCTGGTCTGTGTTACAAGTCTGAGTTCCTCCAGTCGGGAGGAAGGTCAAGTCGCGGTTTGGTGATAATTTGGACGGCTCCACAGTCGTGTGGCGCCTCCTAGATGATGCGGGGAAAAAATGACGCTGGGCTGAAATGCACCGCAACTTATCAGTATAATGTGTCCCTGTGACAATTAGGCCGGCGTGCAATGTGAATGTGGTGGGAAAAGAATGTAATTTTTTGATTCCTTAAAGCAGCAGTGAAAGCTCTTAATCACACTCTAAGTGGTTCTCTGCCACGAAATCCAAATTGTTGTGACTAAATATGCAAATGAATTCATTTTGCCCTGGTTCCTGCAGTAACCCAGGCTAATGAAGTCATTTTTTGCAGTCACTGTTTTGCTCAAATGGCTTATAATAATTTGGTAGTGCGTTAAGATGCTTTGTCGATACAATCTTGTAGTGTATCTTCACAAGTTCCAACATACACAACCCATTCCATGGCCATGACGATACTGTTTTAAAGATTACCAAGGCTTGTTGGACCTTTCTCTGCCACATAAATTACAGCCCTGAGAGGCACTGGGCCTCAACTTTATCTATGAAGGGTCAGGGATTTAATGGGGGTCACCGAGGCGTCCCAAGGAAAGTTTTTACAGAAAAGTGGTCTGGCAATATCTTTTCTCTTTCTTATCACTGACAATGCGCCCCTTTAAAGTTTTGACGTTTGTTTGAATTCGCCCGTGCTTATTAATTCTATTGAAGTCCAATTTTGTCAGTGTATCACGGCCTAATGAGTAAAACGCATGTTGATGTAGAACTCCTTCTACACACACTTTTATGTTTGACTTTTTACGTCACGTGATCCTCCATTGCTACCACAACTCGTCCTGAAAAGTTAATGTTTTGTAACAAGACTTACTGCTTCCTCCTTTCTTTCTTTTCTTTTTCCTTCCTTCTGCCCAACACGTTCATGCTTTCTGTGCATAATTTAGAATTTTCTTTTCCATTTTACAAGTTGGCCAATTTAAATTAGGTTGTTTTATTTGAAAAGCCTGTAATTCTCTTTTTTTTCCCCTTTTCACCTAATCACAAATTTCTTATCACAAAAATGAACATGTTAATTCTATTTTATTTCCTATTTTTCCAATCTTGTGACTCATTTCACTTCAACCAGTTCTACCTTAAAGTGGACAAGTACACATCAATGTTTTTTGTAGTTTCTATTTTCTTCTCTGCTTTAATGAAAATTATAGCCCTTCTAGCCAAATTTTTCCTGTGTCATTTCTATCTCTGCATTTCATTCCATTTCTGGCCTACCTTAATACTAAAACAAAAATGCTCTTTCAAAAATTAAAACTATCTAAAACTAGTGATGGCAAAATGAAGCCCCATAAAGCAGCCAAGCCCTGCAGGGAAATACTTCACACACGAATGGGCTTCGAGATGCTTCATTTTTCTTGACTACGCCATCCCATGGACAGAAAAATGTATAACATGCTTGGTGCATGCAATAAAATGGTGAGCTGTAAATCATGCTCTGCCCACCAAACAATATGTATTTGAAGAGTGATTTTAATTGTTCTGTTTTACTTTGTCTTCTAACTTCTCCAATATTCAGACAGCTCCGCCGAGACCAACGTTTCACCCCCACACTGATATAAAATGGACCCAACCGTTTGGGTCTCTTTCCAAATTTGGTACCAAAGCCTCCCCCACAGTGCGGCAGCTATCTTGAATTGGCCCGTTCCCAGAAAGTTTTACTTCATTCAGTGTCATTCAGTATTATTCAAAATCTTTCAGTGTCATTCCAAATCATTCAATGTCATTCACAATCTTTCCACATCCTTCCACCTTCCATCGTTCAGTGTCATTCCACATTCTCTTTCATATATAACATAACATAACAATAACATAATCCTGGGTCAGCAGACACCTAATTAATGTGTTAATACATGATACATTTTTCTATAAGCAACCCTTATGATTGTAACGTATTTTTAATTCTTTCTAGGCGGGAACTGTCCGAACAAAAAATTCATGCAATTTGTAATTAGACACTTTGTCATACAAAAAGTCACTCAGGGCAAGAGAAAAAAAATTGTCACTTGCCCAAGTTGGGCAAGTAATTTGGCCACTCGGGCAAGGCAAATTTTAGTGGCACTTGCCCTATGGGCAAGCAGTTTTTAAAGTTAACTTCGAACCCTGTGATGGTGTCTTGTGACCTGTCTTTATCAGCTGATGTTCCATGAAGGCGTGCCTTACCTGTCACAAGAATGAAGGCAAGTCACGCCCCCCGCTGTCCATTCACTCCGCCAAGACGCTGCTCCAGGTGGTAGAGAGGATGAAGGCTCCCTTGTCTCTGTTCATGGTTTTTATGCCTCGCTTGCAGATCTCAATGGCCTCTCTGATCCAGCGCTGTAGTTTGTTCTCTTCTGTGCGGATGACCCTGCCCTTCTCCCGGTCCATGATGTGGTTTTCCCTTTTGCAGTGGTCAGTGATTGCTGATTTGTAATGTTCATGTTGTGCTTGTTCTTTTACTGCTCTGATTTTTTAATTTTTTTGACAGGTAAGTCACACCCTCATGGAACATCAGCTGATAAAGACTGGTCTCAAGACACCATCATGCGACACTCTGAAGAAGGCGAAAGACTCGCCGAAACATGTCAGGTAAAAAATTAACCTAAAACATAAATGTCTGCTTTTAATGAATCAGTCAAATATCAATAATAAGAAGACAAAATGAACCTAATACAAATAAATGAATGCTTAATAACTCCCCTGCACATGCTCCTAAAAATCCAAACCTTCACCTGTAAATAAAACGTCCCGACCTGAAGACATCTTAATGTTATTATTTTGTTTTACACACAGCGCCGCCAAGTGGAATCAAAAATTTGTTTTTATTTTAATTTTCACGTACTGCACGGTGCCCTTCTGACGAATCCGACTGAAAATTAGTCAGAAAAGACTCAAGACAATGATCTTACTCTCTGCCGAATTTTGTGACGTTTTGGCAAAAGGCGTGGCTATTACGGTGCTGAAAAGTCCGATTGTACTTTGTGACAACAAAAGCTCCGGCAACATGACTCAGATGATCCTATCTTCTCGAAGTTGTACACATTTGAGGATACTTCAGCCCTGAAGACTTCTACCAACTTATTTTTCATCGTAGTAGTAGCGCCACCAACTGGTAAAAGCTAATACAAGTTATTTTCTTGGATGTTTTTCTCCGTGCAACTCAACAAGGTCGCCCTCATATATGCTCGGATTACTGTTTCGGCCATGAGGATGTCACAATACGAAATTCGTCCTTTTTCGTGAAAGGTTGTGGGAGTGGCATTGCACTGTTCGGCAATAAAACAACGCTGATTATGAGGTTGTAAATATGAACGACAACTCGTGAAACTTTACACACACATCAGGCCGAGCAAATTTATAAATATATATATATATATATATATATATACGGGGAGAGAGAGAGTGAAATTCATGTTACAACAAAAAAAAACAAATTATTATTAAAACATATTATTTTTTAATTCCCCAGCCATTCTTTTTGTATTTATTTAATTACTCCGACTTTTACCTAATGGTACGCCGTCCGGTGTGCCCTGTGAAATGAAAGGTGGCATTCTTTATTTATTTATTCATTTATTCATTCATAACTGACAGCCTCGCGCTCCGCTCGTGCCCGGGCGGAAGAGGTGCTCCAATTCGGCTTAACTGTGACACACGCCCGCCCTCCTCCCCCGGAACTTCCATTCGGTTAAACTTAGGGGCCGCTTGGCACCGCCCATGCCCGGGGAAGGTGCTCCTCTTCGGCTTACTGTGACGCGAGCATGCCCTCCTCCTCCGGAGCTTCCATTCGGTTAAACTTAGGGGCCGCTTGAAACCGCCCGTGCCCGGGGAAGGTGCTCCTCTTCGGCTTACTGTGACGCGAGCATCCCCTCCTCCTCCGGAGCTTCCATTCGGTTAAACTTAGGGGCCGCTTGGAACCGCCCGTGCCCGTGGAAGGTGCTCCTCTTCGGCTTACTGTGACGCGAGCATGCCCTCCTCCTCCGGAGCTTCCATTCGGTTAAACTTAGGGGCCGCTTGGCACCGCCCGTGCCCGGGGAAGGTGTTCCTCTACGGCTTAACTGCCACGCACGCCGGCCGGAGCTCTGGTACGGTTCAAACCGCGCGAAACGTCGCCACCGATCGTGTCCGGGGGAACGTGCTCTTCTTCGTCCACTCTCCTCTTCGCCCACGCTCTTCTTCGGCGCACGCCGGCCGTCTAACTGCTCCAGCGCCCCGTCGTGCCGCTCGGCGAAACTACAATGCCCCCGAATATTTTTTAGACCCGCGAAGCACTGAACCCGCGAAAGGTGAACCGCGAAGTAGCGAGGGTTCACTGTATGTATAAGACCAAGACCTACAAAAAAGTCTCTTGGAGCAATGAGCTAGGTTTTACAGGAAGTCGGCCATTTTGAATTTACTTAAAAGGGGGCGGGTCACCACAATGGACTTTGTGTAGAAATTATTATTGGGGCCCGAGCAGCGACGGCGGCGAGGTCCCTATTGTTTTTGAAGAAATTATTATTAGGGCCCGAGCAGCGACCGCTACGAGGTCCCCAATGTTTTTGTGGAAATTATTATTATTTTTATTATTATTATTAGGGCCCGAGCAGTGACCGCTGCGAGGTCCCTATTGTTTTTCTAGAAATTGTTATTAGGGCCCGAGCTGCGACGGCTGCGAGGTCCCTATTGTTTTTGTAGAAAATATTATTACTTTTATTATTAATAATATTATTATTATTATTATTAGGGCCTGAGCAGCGACCGCTGCGAAGTCCCTATTGTTTTTGTAGAAATTATTATTATTATTATTTTTCCGATTGTTCGATCGCATTTTTGACCCCCGAAACATGCACAAAAACTCACCAAACTTGGCAGTCTCATCGGGCATGGCGAAAAATTTGATATTTTAACGTCTAATATGAACAGGAAGTGAGTTATGAATTTTTGAAAGTCCGACTTTTGCCCTTTTTTGCATGTTTACAGGGGTCATTCTTTTGCACCCTGATCCTAAAGGCTTCATCTGATTGCCTTAAAATTCTGTCTGTAGCATCTGAAGACCTGGGACAAACACTGGGGCTAAAATTTTTTGTTTCCGAAATACTATATGACAGGGGCGGGGCTTCAAAGTTTTCACTTAAGATTTCCTTCGCCGCAATGGACAAAATGCTTAATAACTCTCCTGCACATGCTGCTAAAAATCCAAAACTTCACATGTACATAAAGAGTCTGTACCTGAAGACATCTATATGTTTATATTCAGTTATACACCTTGCGCCAATCAATATCATTTTTTACATTTTGACGTACTGCACGGTGCCCTTTTAACGAATCTGATTGAAAATTGTCTAGAAAAGACTCAAGACATTGATCTTACTCTATCCCTATTTTTGTGACTTTCCTTCGAAGGGCGTGGCTATTATGGTGCCGCAGAGTCTGATTATTCTCCGTGGCAACAAAAGTTCCTGCAAAATGATTCAGATGATCCATCTTCTCGAAATTTTTCACATTTGAGGATATTCAGGCCCTGAAGACGGCTGCCAACTTATTTTTGATCGCAGTGGTAGCGCCACCAACTGGTTAAAACAAATACAAATTATTTTCGTTGATGTTTTTCTCCGGGCAGGTTAACAAAATCTACCTTATATTTGCTCGGATGAGTGTTTAGGCCTTGAGCATGTCACAATACAAAAGTCTTTCGCCTTCTTCAGAGTGTCACATGATGGTGTCTTGTGACCCGTCTTTATCAGCTGATGTTCCATGAGGGCGTGACTTACCTGTCACAAGAATGAAGGCAAGTCACGCCCCCCGCTGTCCGTTCACTCCGCCAAGATGCTGGTCCAGGTGGTAGAGAGGATGAAGGCTCCCTTGTCTCTGTTCATGGTTTTTATGCCTCGCTTGCAGATCTCAATGGCCTCTCTGATCCAGCGCTGTTGTTTGTTCTCTTCTGTGCGGATGACCCTGCCCTTCTCCCGGTCCATGATGTGGTTTTCCCTTTTGCAGTGGTCAGTGATTGCTGATTTGTAATGTTCATGTTGTGCTTGTTCTTTTACTGCTCTGATTTTTTTCATTTTTTTGACAGGTAAGCCACACCCTCATGGAACATCAGCTCAAGACACCATCATGCGACACTCTGAAGAAGGCGAAAGACTCGCCGAAACATGTCAGGTAAAAAATTATCCTAAAACATAATTGTCTGCTTTTAATGAATCAGTCAAATATCAATAATAAGAAGACAAAATGAACCTAATACAAATAAATGAATGCTTAATAACTCCCCTGCACATGCTCCTAAAAATCCAAACCTTCACCTGTAAATAAAACGTCCCGACCTGAAGACATCTTAATGTTATTATTTTGTTATACACACAGTGCCGCCAAGTGGAATCAAAAAATTTTTTTTATTTTAATTTTCACGCACTGCACGGTGCCCTTTTGACGAATCCGACTGAAAATTAGTCAGAAAAGACTCTAGACAATGATCTTACTCTCTGCCGAATTTTGTGACGTTTTGGCAAAAGGCGTGGCTATTACGGTGCTGAAAAGTCCGATTGTACTCTGTGGCAACAAAAGCTCCAGCAACATGAGTCAGATGATCCTATCTTCTCGAAGTTGCACACATTTGAGGATACTTAAGCCCTGAAGACATCTACCAACTTATTTTTCATCGTAGTAGTAGCGCCACCAACTGCTAATAGCTAATACAAGTTATTTTCTTGGATGTTTTTCTCCGTGCAACTCAACAAGGTCGCCCTCATATATGCTCGGATGACTGTTTCGGGCCATGAGGACGTCATAATACGAAATTTGTCCTTTTTCATGAAAAGTTGTGGGAGTGGCATTGCACTGTTCGGCAATAAAACAACGCTGATTATGAGGTTCTAAATATGAACAACAACTCGTGAAACTTTACACACACATCAGGCCGAGCAAATTTATCAATATTTTATACGTTAGTTGTGCAGCTTTTTTGAAATGGCTCACCATGGCCCTCGAGAAATGTTCAAAAAAGCAGCCCTGGTTGAGTGTTTCACCTCGCTTTTTGTAAATTTTATGGAGTACAGTGAACCCTCGGTTATCGCGGTTAATGGGGACCGAGACCATCCGCGAAAACTGAAAATCCGCGAAGTAGCGGCGCACCTTCAAAAATGCTTTAAAAAAATATACAATATATATAATAAATATATAAATATATATATATATATATATATATATATATATATATATATACGGGGGGAGAGAGAGAGAGAGAGAGAGTGAAATTCATGTTCTAACAAAAAAAACAAATTATTATTAAAACTTATTATTTTTTTATTCCCCAACCATTCTTTTTGTATTTATTTAATTACTCCGACTTTTACCTGCTGGTACGCCGTCCGGTGTGCCCTGTGAAATGAAAGGTGGCATTCTTTATTTATTTATTACATTTATTCATTCATAACTGACAGCCTCGCGCTCCGCTCGTGCCCGGGCAGAAGAGGTGCTCCAATTCGGCTTAACTGTGACACACGCCCGCCCTCCTCCCCCGGAGCTTCCATTCGGTTAAACTTAGGGGCCGCTTGGCACCGCCCGTGCCCGGGGAAGGTGCTCCTCTTCGGCTTACTGTGACGCGAGCATGCCCTCCTCCTCCGGAGCTTCCATTCGGTTAAACTTAGGGGCCGCCTGGAACCGCCCGTGCCCGGGGAAGGTGCTCCTCTTCGACTTACTGTGACGCGAGCATGCCCTCCTCCTCCGGAGCTTCCATTCGGTTAAACTCAGGGGCCGCTTGGAACCGCCCGTGCCCGGGGAAGGTGCTCCTCTACGGCTTAACTGCCACGCACGCCGGCCGGAGCTCTGGTACGGTCCGAACCGCGCGAAACGTCGCCACCGATCGTGTCCGGGGGAACGTGCTCTTCTTCGTCCACTCTCCTCTTCGCCCACGCTCTTCTTCGGCGCCCGCCGGCCGTCTAACCGCTCCAGCGCCCCGTCGTGCCGCTCGGCGAAACTACAATGCCCCCGAATATTTTTTAGACCCGCGAAGCACTGAACCCGCGAAAGGTGAACCTCGAAGTAGCGAGGGTTCACTGTATGTATAAGACCAAGACCTACAAAAAAGTCTCTTGGAGCAATGAGCTAGGTTTTACAGGAAGTCGGCCATTTTGAATTTACTTAAAAGGGGGCGGGTCTCCACAATGGACTTTGTGTAGAAATTATTATTGGGGCCCGAGCAGCGACCGCGGCGAGGTCCCTATTGTTTTTGTAGAAATTATTATTACTTTTATTATTATTATTATTATTATTATTATTAGGGCCTGAGCAGCGACCGCTGCGAAGTCCCTATTGTTTTTGTAGAAAGACCGCTGCGAAGTCCCTATTGTTTTTGTAGAAATTATTATTATTATTATTTTTCCGATTGTTCGATCGCATTTTTGACCCCCGAAACATGCACAAAAACTCACCAAACTTGGCAGTCTCATCGGGCATGGCGAAAAATTTGATATTTTTTAACGTCTAATATGAACAGGAAGTGAGTTATGAATTTTTGAAAGTCCGACTTTTGCCCTTTTTTGCATGTTTACAGGGGTCATTCTTTTGCACCTTGATCCTAAAGGCTTCATCTGATTGCCTTAAAGTTCTGTCTGGAGCATCTGAAGACCTGGCACAAACACTGGGGCTAAAATTTTTTGTTTCCGAAATACTATATGACGGGGGCGGGGCATCAAAGTTTTCACTTAAGATTTCCTTCGCCGCAATGGACAAAATGCTTAATAACTCTCCTGCACATGCTGCTAAAAATCCAAAACTTCTTATTCCATTCTTATTTATTCATCTAATTTATATATTTGTCTGTATTACAGTTGTATTGCACTGGAGAGGGGAGCCCTCTAATCTCGTTGCACACTTGTGTACAATGACAATAAAGGGATTTCTATTTCTATTCTATTCATGTACATAAAGAGTCTGTACCTGAAGACATCTATATGTTTATATTCAGTTATACACCTTGCGCCAATCAATATCATTTTTTACATTTTGACGTACTGCACGGTGCCCTTTTAACGAATCTGATTGAAAATTGGCTAGAAAAGACTCAAGACATTGATCTTACTCTATCCCTATTTTTGTGACTTTCCTTCGAAGGGCGTGGCTATTACGGTGCCGCAGAGTCTGATTATTCTCCGTGGCAACAAAAGTTCCTGCAAAATGATTCAGATGATCCATCTTCTCGAAATTTTTCACATTTGAGGATATTCAGGCCCTGAAGACGGCTGCCAACTTATTTTTGATCGCAGTGGTAGCGCCACCAACTGGTTAAAACAAATACAAATTATTTTCGTTGATTTTTTTCTCCGGGCAGGTTAACAAAATCTACCTTACATTTGCTCGGATGAGTGTTTAGGCCTTGAGGATGTCACAATACGAAAGTCTTTTGCCTTCTTCAGAGTGTCACATGATGGTGTCTTGTGGCCCGTCTTTATCAGCTGATGTTCCATGAGGGCGTGACTTACCTGTCACAAGAACGAAGGCAAGTCACGCCCCCGCTGTCCGTTCACTCCGCCAAAATGCTGCTCCAGGTGGTAGAGAGGATGAAGGCTCCCTTGTCTCTGTTCATGGTTTTTATGCCTCGCTTGCAGATCTCAATGGCCTCTCTGATCCAGCGCTGTTGTTTGTTCTCTTCGGTGCGGATGACCCTGCCCTTCTCCCGGTCCATGATGTGGTTTTCCCTTTTGCAGTGGTCAGTGATTGCTGATTTGTAATGTTCATGTTGTGCTTGTTCTTTTACTGCTCTGATTTTTCATTTTTTTGACAGGTAAGTCACACCCTCATGGAACATCAGCTGATAAAGACGGGTCTCAAGACACCATCATGCGACACTCTGAAGAAGGCGAAAGACTCGCCGAAACATGTCAGGTAAAAAATTAACCTAAAACATAATTGTCTGCTTTTAATGAATCAGTCAAATATCAATAATAAGAAGACAAAATGAACCTAATACAAATAAATGAATGCTTAATAACTCCCCTGCACATGCTCCTAAAAATCCAAACCTTCACCTGTAAATAAAACGTCCCGACCTGAAGACATCTTAATGCTATTATTTTGTTATACACACAGTGCCGCCAAGTGGAATTAAAAATTTGTTTTTATTTTAATTTTCACGTACTGCACGGTGCCCTTTTGACGAATCCGACTGAAAATTAGTCAGAAAAGACTCAAGACAATGATCTTACTCTCTGCCGAATTTTGTGACGTTTTGGCAAAAGGCGTGGCTATTAAGGTGCTGAAAAGTCCGATTGTACTTTGTGGCAACAAAAGCTCCGGCAACATGACTCAGATGATCCTATCTTCTCGAAGTTGTACACATTTGAGGATACTTCAGCCCTGAAGACATCTACCAACTTATTTTACATCGTAGTAGTAGCGCCACCAACTGGTAAAAGCTAATACAAGTTATTTTCTTGGATGTTTTTCTCCGTGCAACTCAACAAGGTCGCCCTCATATATGCTCGGATGACTGTTTCGGCCATGAGGATGTCACAATACGAAATTCGTGATTTTTCGTGAAAAGTTGTGGGAGTGGCATTGCACTGTTCGGCAATAAAACAAAGCTGATTATGAGGTTCTAAATATGAACGACAACTCGTAAAACTTTACACACACATCAGGCCGAGCAAATTTATCAATATTTTATAAGTTAGTTGTGCAGCTTTTTTGAAATGGCTCGCCATGGCCCTCGAGAAATGTTAAAAAAAAGCAGCTCTGGTTGAGTGTTTCACCTCGCTTTTTGTAAATTTTATGGAGTACAGTGAACCCTCGGTTATCGCGGTTAATGGGGACCGAGACCACCCGCGAAAACTGAAAATCCGCGAAGTAGCGGCGCACCTTCAAAAATGCTTAAAAAAAATATACAATATATATAATAAATATATAAATATATATATATATATATATATATATATATATATATATATATATACGGGGAGAGAGAGAGTGAAATTCATGTTATAACAAAAAAACCAAATTATTATTAAAACGTATTATTTTTTTATTCCCCAGCCATTCTTTTTGTATTTATTTAATTACTCCGACTTTTACCTGCTGGTACGCCGTCCGGTGTGCCCTGTGAAATGAAAGGTGGCATTCTTTATTTATTTATTCATTTATTCATTCATAACTGACAGCCTCGCGCTCCGCTCGTGCCCGGGCAGAAGAGGTGCTCCAATTTGGCTTAACTGTGACACACGCCCGTCCTCCTCCCCCGGAGCTTCCATTCGGTTAAACTTAGGGGCCGCTTGGCACCGCCCGTGCCCGGGGAAGGTGCTCCTCTTCGGCTTACTGTGACGCGAGCATGCCCTCCTCCTCCGGAGCTTCCATTCGGTTAAACTTAGGGGCCGCTTGGAACCGCCCGTGCCCGGGGAAGGTGCTCCTCTTCGGCTTACTGTGACGCGAGCATGCCCTCCTCCTCCGGAGCTTCCATTCGGTTAAACTTAGGGGCCGCTTGGAACCGCCCGTGCCCGGGGAAGGTGCTCCTCTTCGGCTTACTGTGACGCGAGCATGCCCTCCTCCTCCGGAGCTTCCATTCGGTTAAACTTAGGGGCCGCTTGGCACCGCCCGTGCCCGGGGAAGGTGCTCCTCTACGGCTTAACTGCCACGCACGCTGGCCGGAGCTCTGGTACGGTCCGAACCGCGCGAAACGTCGCCACCGATCGTGTCCGGGGGAACGTGCTCTTCTTCGTCCACTCTCCTCTTCGCCCACGCTCTTCTTCGGCGCACGCCGGCCGTCTAACCGCTCCAGCGCCCCGTCGTGCCGCTCGGCGAAACTACAATGCCCCCGAATATTTTTTAGACCCGCGAAGCACTGAACCCGCGAAAGGTGAACCGCGAAGTAGCGAGGGTTCACTGTATGTATAAGACCAAGACCTACAAAAAAGTCTCTTGGAGCAATGAGCTAGGTTTTACAGGAAGTCGGCCATTTTGAATTTACTTAAAAGGGGGCGGGTCACCACAATGGACTTTGTGTAGAAATTATTATTGGGGCCCGAGCAGCGACCGCGGCGAGGTCCCTATTGTTTTTGTAGAAAATATTATTACTTTTATTATAATTATTATTATTATTATTAGGGCCTGAGCAGCGACCGCTGCGAAGTCCCTATTGTTTTTGTAGAAATTATTATTATTATTATTTTTCCGATTGTTCGATCGCATTTTTGACCCCCGAAACATGCACAAAAACTCACCAAAGTTGGCAGTCTCATCGGGCATGGCGAAAAATTTGATATTTTAATGTCTAATATGAACAAGAAGTGAGTTATGAATTTTTGAAAGTCCGACTTTTGCCCTTTTTTGCATGTTTACAGGGGTCATTCTTTTGCACCCTGATCCTAAAGGCTTCATCTGATTGCCTTAAAATTCTGTCTGTAGCTTCTGAAGACCTGGGACAAACACTGGGGCTAAAATTTTTTGTTTCCGAAATACTATATGACGGGGGCGGGGCATCAAAGTTTTCACTTAAGATTTCCTTCGCCGCAATGGACAAAATGCTTAATAACTCTCCTGCACATGCTGCTAAAAATCCAAAACTTCACATGTACATAAAGAGTCTGTACCTGAAGACATCTATATGTTTATATTCAGTTATACACCTTGCGCCAATCAATATCATTTTTTACATTTTGACGTACTGCACGGTGCCCTTTTAACGAATCTGATTGAAAATTGGCTAGAAAAGACTCAAGACATTGATCTTACTCTATCCCTATTTTTGTGACTTTCCTTCGAAGGGCGTGGCTATTACGGTGCCGCAGAGTCTGATTATTCTCCGTGGCAACAAAAGTTCCTGCAAAATGATTCAGATGATCCATCTTCTCGAAATTTTTCACATTTGAGGATATTCAGGCCCTGAAGACGGCTGCCAACTTATTTTTGATCGCAGTGGTAGCGCCACCAACTGGTTAAAACAAATACAAATTATTTTCGTTGATTTTTTTCTCCGGGCAGGTTAACAAAATCTACCTTACATTTGCTCGGATGAGTGTTTAGGCCTTGAGGATGTCACAATACGAAAGTCTTTCGCCTTCTTCAGAGTGTCACATGATGGTGTCTTGTGGCCCGTCTTTATCAGCTGATGTTCCATGAGGGCGTGACTTACCTGTCACAAGAATGAAGGCAAGTCACGCCCCCCGCTGTCCGTTCACTCCGCCAAAATGCTGCTCCAGGTGGTAGAGAGGATGAAGGCTCCCTTGTCTCTGTTCATGGTTTTTATGCCTCGCTTGCAGATCTCAATGGCCTCTCTGATCCAGCGCTGTTGTTTATTCTCTTCGGTGCGGATGACCCTGCCCTTCTCCCGGTCCATGATGTGGTTTTCCCTTTTGCAGCGGTCAGTGATTGCTGATTTGTAATGTTCATGTTGTGCTTGTTCTTTTACTGCTCTGATTTTTTAATTTTTTTGACAGGTAAGTCACACCCTCATGGAACATCAGCTGATAAAGACGGGTCTCAAGACACCATCATGCGACACTCTGAAGAAGGCAAAAGACTCGCCGAAACATGTCAGGTAAAAAATTAACCTAAAACATAATTGTCTGCTTTTAATGAATCAGTCAAATATCAATAATAAGAAGACAAAATGAACCTAATACAAATAAATGAATGCTTAATAACTCCCCTGCACATGCTCCTAAAAATCCAAACCTTCACCTGTAAATAAAACGTCCCGACCTGAAGACATCTTAATGTTATTATTTTGTTATACACACAGCGCCGCCAAGTGGAATACAAAATTTGTTTTTATTTTAATTTTCACGTACTGCACGGTGCCCTTTTGACGAATCCGACTGAAAATTAGTCAGAAAAGACTCAAGACATGCCGAATTTTGTGACGTTTTGGCAAAAGGCGTGGCTATTACGGTGCTGAAAAGTCCGATTGTACTCTGTGGCAACAAAAGCTCCGGCAACATGACTCAGATGATCCTATCTTCTCGAAGTTGTACACATTTGAGGATACTTCAGCCCTGAAGACATCTACCAACTTATTTTTCATCGTAGTAGTAGCGCCACCAACTGGTAAAAGCTAATACAAGTTATTTTCTTGGATGTTTTTCTCCGTGCAACTCAACAAGGTCGCCCTCATATATGCTCGGATGACTGTTTCGGCCATGAGGATGTCACAATACGAAATTAGTCCTTTTTCGTGAAAAGTTGTGGGAGTGGCATTGCACTGTTCGGCAATAAAACAACGCTGATTATGAGGTTCTAAATATGAACGACAACTCGTGAAACTTTACACACACATCAGGCCGAGCAAATTTATCAATATTTTATACGTTAGTTGTGCAGCTTTTTTTAAATGGCTCGCCATGGCCCTTGAGAAATGTTCAAAAAAGCAGCCCTGATTGAGTGTTTCACCTCGCTTTTTGTAAATTTTATGGAGTACAGTGAACCCTCGGTTATCGCGGTTAATGGGGACCGAGACCACCCGCGAAAACTGAAAATCCGCGAAGTAGCGGCGCACCTTCAAAAATGCTTAAAAAAAATATACAATATATATAATAATATATATATATATATATATATATATATATATATATATATATATATATATATATATATATATATATATATATATATATATATATATACGGGGAGAGAGAGAGTGAAATTCATGTTATAACAAAAAAACCAAATTATTATTAAAACGTATTATTTTTTTATTCCCCAGCCATTCTTTTTGTATTTATTTAATTACTCCGACTTTTACCTGCTGGTACGCCGTCCGGTGTGCCCTGTGAAATGAAAGGTGGCATTCTTTATTTATTTATTCATTTATTCATTCATCACTGACAGCCTCGCGCTCCGCTCGTGCCCGGGCGGAAGAGGTGCTCCAATTCGGCTTAACTGTGACACACGCCCGCCCTCCTCCCCCGGAACTTCCATTCGGTTAAACTTAGGGGCCGCTTGGCACCGCCCGTGCCCGGGGAAGGTGCTCCTCTTCGGCTTACTGTGACGCGAGAATGCCCTCCTCCTCCGGAGCTTCCATTCAGTTAAACTTAGGGGCCGCTTGGAACCGCCCGTGCCCGGGGAAGGTGCTCCTCTTCGGCTTACTGTGACGCGAGCATGCCCTCCTCCTCCGGAGCTTCCATTCGGTTAAACTTAGGGGCCGCTTGGAACCGCCCGTGCCCGGGGAAGGTGCTCCTCTTCGGCTTACTGTGACGCGAGCATGCCCTCCTCCTCCGGAGCTTCCATTCGGTTAAACTTAGGGGCCGCTTGGCACCGCCCGTGCCCGGGGAAGGTGCTCCTCTACGGCTTAACTGCCACGCACGCCGGCCGGAGCTCTGGTACGGTCCGAACCGCGCGAAACGTCGCCACCGATCGTGTCCGGGAGAACGTGCTCTTCTTCGTCCACTCTCCTCTTCGCCCACGCTCTTCTTCGGCGCACGCCGGCCGTCTAACCGCTCCAGCGCCCCGTCGTGCCGCTCGGCGAAACTACAATGCCCCCGAATATTTTTTAGACCCGCGAAGCACTGAACCCGCGAAAGGTGAACCGCGAAGTAGCGAGGGTTCACTGTATGTATAAGACCAAGACCTACAAAAAAGTCTCTTGGAGCAATGAGCTAGGTTTTACAGGAAGTCGGCCATTTTGAATTTACTTAAAAGGGGGCGGGTCACCACAATGGACTTTGTGTAGAAATTATTATTGGGGCCCGAGCAGCGACGGCGGCGAGGTCCCTATTGTTTTTGTAGAAATTATTATTAGGGCCTGAGCAGCGACCGCTCCGAGGTCCCCATTGTTTTTGTGGAAATTATTATTATTTTTATTATTATTATTATTAGGGCCCGAGCAGTGACCGCTGCGAGGTCCCTATTGTTTTTCTAGAAATTGTTATTAGGGCCCGAGCTGCGACGGCTGCGAGGTCCCTATTGTTTTTGTAGAAAATATTATTACTTTTATTATTATTAATATTATTATTATTATTATTTGGGCCTGAGCAGCGACCGCTGCGAAGTCCCTATTGTTTTTGTAGAAATTATTATTATTATTATTTTTCCGATTGTTCGATCGCATTTTTGACCCCCGAAACATGCACAAAAACTCACCAAACTTGGCAGTCTCATCGGGCATGGCGAAAAATTTGATATTTTAACGTCTAATATGAACAGGAAGTGAGTTATGAATTTTTGAAAGTCCGACTTTTGCCCTTTTTTGCATGTTTACAGGGGTCATTCTTTTGCACCCTGATCCTAAAGGCTTCATCTGATTGCCTTAAAATTCTGTCTGTAGCATCTGAAGACCTGGGACAAACACTGGGGCTAAAATTTTTTGTTTCCGAAATACTATATGACGGGGGCGGGGCTTCAAAGTTTTCACTTAAGATTTCCTTCGCCGCAATGGACAAAATGCTTAATAACTCTCCTGCACATGCTGCTAAAAATCCAAAACTTCACATGTACATAAAAAGTCTGTACCTGAAGACATCTATATGTTTATATTCAGTTATACACCTTGCGCCAATCAATATCATTTTTTACATTTTGACGTACTGCACGGTGCCCTTTTAACGAATCTGATTGAAAATTGGCTAGAAAAGACTCAAGACATTGATCTTACTCTATCCCTATTTTTGTGACTTTCCTTCGAAGGGCGTGGCTATTACGGTGCCGCAGAGTCTGATTATTCTCCGTGGCAACAAAAGTTCCTGCAAAATGATTCAGATGATCCATCTTCTCGAAATTTTTCACATTTGAGGATATTCAGGCCCTGAAGACGGCTGCCAACTTATTTTTGATCGCAGTGGTAGCGCCACCAACTGGTTAAAACAAATACAAATTATTTTCGTTGATGTTTTTCTCCGGGCAGGTGAACAAAATCTACCTTATATTTGCTCGGATGAGTGTTTAGGCCTTGAGCATGTCACAATACGAAAGTCTTTCGCCTTCTTCAGAGTGTCACATGATGCTGTCTTGTGACCCGTCTTTATCAGCTGATGTTCCATGAGGGCGTGACTTACCTGTCACAAGAATGAAGGCAAGTCACGCCCCCCGCTGTCCGTTCACTCCGCCAAGATGCTGGTCCAGGTGGTAGAGAGGATGAAGGCTCCCTTGTCTCTGTACATGGTTTTTATGCCTCGCTTGCAGATCTCAATGGCCTCTCTGATCCAGCGCTGTTGTTTGTTCTCTTCTGTGCGGATGACCCTGCCCTTCTCCCGGTCCATGATGTGGTTTTCCCTTTTGCAGTGGTCAGTGATTGCTGATTTGTAATGTTCATGTTGTGCTTGTTCTTTTACTGCTCTGATTTTTTTTCATTTTTTTGACAGGTAAGTCACACCCTCATGGAACATCAGCTCAAGACACCATCATGCGACACTCTGAAGAAGGCGAAAGACTCGCCGAAACATGTCAGGTAAAAAATTAACCTAAAACATAATTGTCTGCTTTTAATGAATCAGTCAAATATCAATAATAAGAAGACAAAATGAACCTAATACAAATAAATGAATGCTTAATAACTCCCCTGCACATGCTCCTAAAAATCCAAACCTTCACCTGTAAATAAAACGTCCCGACCTGAAGACATCGTAATGTTATTATTTTGTTATACACACAGTGCCGCCAAGTGGAATCAAAAATTTGTTTTTATTTTAATTTTCACGTACTGCACGGTGCCCTTTTGACGAATCCGACTGAAAATGAGTCAGAAAAGACTCAAGACAATGATCTTACTCTCTGCCGAATTTTGTGGCGTTTTGGCAAAAGGCGTGGCTATTAAGGTGCTGAAAAGTCCGATTGTACTCTGTGGCAACAAAAGCTCCGGCAACATGACTCAGATGATCTTATCTTCTCGAAGTTGTACACATTTGAGGATACTTCAGCCCTGAAGACATCTACCAACTTATTTTACATCGTAGTAGTAGCGCCACCAACTGGTAAAAGCTAATACAAGTTATTTTCTTGGATGTTTTTCTCCGTGCAACTCAACAAGGTCGCCCTCATATATGCTCGGATGACTGTTTCGGCCATGAGGATGTCACAATACGAAATTCGTCCTTTTTCGTGAAAAGTTGTGGGAGTGGCATTGCACTGTTCGGCAATAAAACAAAGCTGATTATGAGGTTCTAAATATGAACGACAACTCGTAAAACTTTACACACACATCAGGCCGAGCAAATTTATCAATATTTTATACGTTAGTTGTGCAGCTTTTTTGAAATGGCTCGCCATGGCCCTCGAGAAATGTTAAAAAAAGCAGCTCTGGTTGAGTGTTTCACCTCGCTTTTTGTAAATTTTATGGAGTACAGTGAACCCTCGGTTATCGCGGTTAATGGGGACCGAGACCACCCGCGAAAACTGAAAATCCGCGAAGTAGCGGCGCACCTTCAAAAATGCTTAAAAAAAATATACAATAAATATAATAAATATATATATATATATATATATATACGGGGAGAGAGAGAGTGAAATTCATGTTATAACAAAAAAACCAAATTATTATTAAAACGTATTATTTTTTTATTCCCCAGCCATTCTTTTAGTATTTATTTAATTACTCCGACTTTTACCTGCTGGTACGCCGTCCGGTGTGCCCTGTGAAATGAAAGGTGGCATTCTTTATTTATTTATTCATTTATTCATTCATAACTGACAGCCTCGCGCTCCGCTCGTGCCCGGGCAGAAGAGGTGCTCCAATTTGGCTTAACTGTGACACACGCCCGCCCTCCTCCCCCGGAGCTTCCATTCGGTTAAACTTAGGGGCCGCTTGGCACCGCCCGTGCCCGGGGAAGGTGCTCCTCTTCGGCTTACTGTGACGCGAGCATGCCCTCCTCCTCCGGAGCTTCCATTCGGTTAAACTTAGGGGCCGCTTGGAACCGCCCGTGCCCGGGGAAGGTGCTCCTCTACAGCTTAACTGCCACGCACGCCGGCCGGAGCTCTGGTACGGTCCGAACCGCGCGAAACGTCGCCACCGATCGTGTCCGGGGGAACGTGCTCTTCTTCGTCCACTCTCCTCTTCGCCCACGCTCTTCTTCGGCGCACGGCGGCCGTCTAACCGCTCCAGCGCCCCGTCGTGCCGCTCGGCGAAACTACAATGCCCCCGAATATTTTTTAGACCCGCGAAGCACTGAACCCGCGAAAGGTGAACCGCGAAGTAGCGAGGGTTCACTGTATGTATAAGACCAAGACCTACAAAAAAGTCTCTTGGAGCAATGAGCTAGGTTTTACAGGAAGTCGGCCATTTTGAATTTACTTAAAAGGGGGCGGGTCACCACAATGGACTTTGTGTAGAAATTATTATTGGGGCCCGAGCACCGACCGCGGCGAGGTCCCTATTGTTTTTGTAGAAAACATTATTACTTTTATTATTATTATTATTATTATTATTAGGGCCTGAGCAGCGACCGCTGCGAAGTCCCTATTGTTTTTGTAGAAATTATTATTATTATTATTTTTCCGATTGTTCGATCGCATTTTTGACCCCCGAAACATGCACAAAAACTAACCAAACTTGGCAGTCTCATCGGGCATGGCGAAAAATTTGATATTTTAACGTCTAATATGAACAGGAAGTGAGTTATGAATTTTTGAAAGTCCGACTTTTGCCCTTTTTTGCATGTTTACAGGGGTCATTCTTTTGCACCCTGATCCTAAAGGCTTCATCTGATTGCCTTAAAATTCTGTCTGTAGCATCTGAAGACCTGGGACAAACACTGGGGCTAAAATTTTTTGTTTCCGAAATACTATATGACGGGGGCGGGGCTTCAAAGTTTTCACTTAAGATTTCCTTCGCCGCAATGGACAAAATGCTTAATAACTCTCCTGCACATGCTGCTAAAAATCCAAAACTTCACATGTACATAAAGAGTCTGTACCTGAAGACATCTATATGTTTATATTCAGTTATACACCTTGCGCCAATCAATATCATTTTTTACATTTTGACGTACTGCATGGTGCCCTTTTAACGAATCCGATTGAAAATTGGCTAGAAAAGACTCAAGACATTGATCTTACTCTATCCCTATTTTTATGACTTTCCTTCAAAGGGCGTGGCTATTACGGTGCCGCAGAGTCTGATTATTCTCCGTGGCAACAAAAGTTCCTGCAAAATGATTCAGATGATCCATCTTCTCGAAATTTTTCACATTTGAGGATATTCAGGCCCTGAAGACGGCTGCCAACTTATTTTTGATCGCAGTGGTCGCGCCACCAACTGGTTAAAACAAATACAAATTATTTTCGTTGATTTTTTTCTCCGGGCAGGTTAACAAAATCTACCTTACATTTGCTCGGATGAGTGTTTAGGCCTTGAGGATGTCACAATACGTAAGTCTTTCGCCTTCTTCAGAGTGTCACATGATGGTGTCTTGTGGCCCGTCTTTATCAGCTGATGTTCCATGAGGGCGTGACTTACCTGTCACAAGAATGAAGGCAAGTCACGCCCCCCGCTGTCCGTTCACTCCGCCAAAATGCTCCTCCAGGTGGTAGAGAGGATGAAGGCTCCCTTGTCTCTGTTCATGGTTTTTATGCCTCGCTTGCAGATCTCAATGGCCTCTCTGATCCAGCGCTGTTGTTTGTTCTCTTCGGTGCGGATGACCCTGCCCTTCTCCCGGTCCATGATGTGGTTTTCCCTTTTGCAGTGGTCAGTGATTGCTGATTTGTAATGTTCATGTTGTGCTTGTTCTTTTACTGCTCTGATTTTTCATTTTTTTGACAGGTAAGTCACACCCTCATGGAACATCAGCTGATAAAGACGGGTCTCAAGACACCATCATGCGACACTCTGAAGAAGGCGAAAGACTCGCCGAAACATGTCAGGTAAAAAATTAACCTAAAACATAATTGTCTGCTTTTAATGAATCAGTCAAATATCAATAATAAGAAGACAAAATGAACCTAATACAAATAAATGAATGCTTAATAACTCCCCTGCACATGCTCCTAAAAATCCAAACCTTCACCTGTAAATAAAACGTCCCGACCTGAAGACATCTTAATGTTATTATTTTGTTATACACACAGTGCCGCCAAGTGGAATCAAAAATTTGTTTTTATTTTAATTTTCACGTACTGCACGGTGCCCTTTTGACGAATCCGACTGAAAATGAGTCAGAAAAGACTCAAGACAATGATCTTACTCTCTGCCGAATTTTGTGACGTTTTGGCAAAAGGCGTGGCTATTAAGGTGCTGAAAAGTCCGATTGTACTCTGTGGCAACAAAAGCTCCGGCAACATGACTCAGATGATCCTATCTTCTCGAAGTTGTACACATTTGAGGATACTTCAGCCCTGAAGACATCTACCAACTTATTTTACATCGTAGTAGTAGCGCCACCAACTGGTAAAAGCTAATACAAGTTATTTTCTTGGATGTTTTTCTCCGTGCAACTCAACAAGGTCGCCCTCATATATGCTCGGATGACTGTTTCGGCCATGAGGATGTCACAATACGAAATTCGTGATTTTTCGTGAAAAGTTGTGGGAGTGGCATTGCACTGTTCGGCAATAAAACAAAGCTGATTATGAGGTTCTAAATATGAACGACAACTCGTAAAACTTTACACACACATCAGGCCGAGCAAATTTATCAATATTTTATACGTTAGTTGTGCAGCTTTTTTGAAATGGCTCGCCATGGCCCTCGAGAAATGTTAAAAAAAAGCAGCTCTGGTTGAGTGTTTCACCTCGCTTTTTGTAAATTTTATGGAGTACAGTGAACCCTCGGTTATCACGGTTAATGGGGACCGAGACCATCCGCGAAAACTGAAAATCCGCGAAGTAGCGGCGCACCTTCAAAAATGCTTAAAAAAAATATACAATATATATAATAATATATATATATATATATATATATATATATATATATATATATATATATATATATATACGGGGAGAGAGAGAGTGAAATTCATGTTATAACAAAAAAACCAAATTATTATTAAAACGTATTGTTTTTTTATTCCCCAGCCATTCTTTTTGTATTTATTTAATTACTCCGACTTTTACCTGCTGGTACGCCGTCCGGTGTGCCCTGTGAAATGAAAGGTGGCATTCTTTATTTATTTATTCATTTATTCATTCATAACTGACAGCCTCGCGCTCCGCTCGTGCCCGGGCAGAAGAGGTGCTCCAATTTGGCTTAACTGTGACACACGCCCGTCCTCCTCCCCCGGAGCTTCCATTCGGTTAAACTTAGGGGCCGCTTGGCACCGCCCGTGCCCGGGGAAGGTGCTCCTCTTCGGCTTACTGTGACGCGAGCATGCCCTCCTCCTCCGGAGCTTCCATTCGGTTAAACGTAGGGGCCGCTTGGCACCGCCCGTGCCCGGGGAAGGTGCTCCTCTACGACTTAACTGCCACGCACGCTGGCCGGAGCTCTGGTACGGTCCGAACCGCGCGAAACGTCGCCACCGATCGTGTCCGGGGGAACGTGCTCTTCTTCGTCCACTCTCCTCTTCGCCCACGCTCTTCTTCGGCGCACGCCGGCCGTCTAACCGCTCCAGCGCCCCGTCGTGCCGCTCGGCGAAACTACAATGCCCCCGAATATTTTTTAGACCCGCGAAGCACTGAACCTGCGAAAGGTGAACCGCGAAGTAGCGAGGGTTCACTGTATGTATAAGACCAAGACCTACAAAAAAGTCTCTTGGAGCAATGAGCTAGGTTTTACAGGAAGTCGGCCATTTTGAATTTACTTAAAAGGGGGCGGGTCACCACAATGGACTTTGTGTAGAAATTATTATTGGGGCCCGAGCAGCGACCGCGGCGAGGTCCCTATTGTTTTTGTAGAAAATATTATTACTTTTATTATTATTATTATTATTATTATTAGGGCCTGAGCAGCGACCGCTGCGAAGTCCCTATTGTTTTTGTAGAAATTATTATTATTATTTTTCCGATTGTTCGATCGCATTTTTGACCCCCGAAACATGCACAAAAACTCACCAAACCTGGCAGTCTCATCGGGCATGGCGAAAAATTTGATATTTTAACGTCTAATATGAACAGGAAGTGAGTTATGAATTTTTGAAAGTCCGACTTTTGCCCTTTTTTGCATGTTTACAGGGGTCATTCTTTTGCACCCTGATCCTAAAGGCTTCATCTGATTGCCTTAAAATTCTGTCTGTAGCATCTGAAGACCTGGGACAAACACTGGGGCTAAAATTTTTTGTTTCCGAAATACTATATGACGGGGGCGGGGCATCAAAGTTTTCACTTAAGATTTCCTTCGCCGCAATGGACAAAATGCTTAATAACTCTCCTGCACATGCTGCTAAAAATCCAAAACTTCACATGTACATAAAGAGTCTGTACCTGAAGACATCTATATGTTTATATTCAGTTATACACCTTGCGCCAATCAATATCATTTTTTACATTTTGACGTACTGCACGGTGCCCTTTTAACGAATCTGATTGAAAATTGGCTAGAAAAGACTCAAGACATTGATCTTACTCTATCCCTATTTTTGTGACTTTCCTTCGAAGGGCGTGGCTATTACGGTGCCGCAGAGTCTGATTATTCTCCGTGGCAACAAAAGTTCCTGCAAAATGATTCAGATGATCCATCTTCTCGAAATTTTTCACATTTGAGGATATTCAGGCCCTGAAGACGGCTGCCAACTTATTTTTGATCGCAGTGGTAGCGCCACCAACTGGTTAAAACAAATATAAATTATTTTCGTTGATGTTTTTCTCCGGGCATGTTAACAAAATCTACCTTATATTTGCTCGGATGAGTGTTTAGGCCTTGAGCATGTCACAATACGAAAGTCTTTCGCCTTCTTCAGAGTGTCACATGATGGTGTCTTGTGACCCGCCTTTATCAGCTGATGTTCCATGAGGGCGTGACTTACCTGTCACAAGAATGAAGGCAAGTCACGCCCCCGCTGTCCGTTCACTCCGCCAAGATGCTGGTCCAGGTGGTAGAGAGGATGAAGGCTCCCTTGTCTCTGTTCATGGTTTTTATGCCTCGCTTGCAGATCTCAATGGCCTCTCTGATCCAGCGCTGTTGTTTGTTCTCTTCTGTGCGGATGACCCTGCCCTTCTCCCGGTCCATGATGTGGTTTTCCCTTTTGCAGTGGTCAGTGATTGCTGATTTGTAATGTTCATGTTGTGCTTGTTCTTTTACTGCTCTGATTTTTTTCATTTTTTTGACAGGTAAGTCACACCCTCATGGAACATCAGCTCAAGACACCATCATGCGACACTCTGAAGTAGGCGAAAGACTCGCCGAAACATGTCAGGTAAAAAATTAACCTAAAACATAATTGTCTGCTTTTAATGAATCAGTCAAATATCAATAATAAGAAGACAAAATGAACCTAATACAAATAAATGAATGCTTAATAACTCCCCTGCACATGCTCCTAAAAATCCAAACCTTCACCTGTAAATAAAACGTCCCGACCTGAAGACATCTTAATGTTATTATTTTGTTATACACACAGTGCCGCCAAGTGGAATAAAAAATTTGTTTTTATTTTAATTGTCACGTACTGCACGGTGCCCTTTCGACGAATCCGACTGAAAATTAGTCAGAAAAGACTCAAGACAATGATCTTACTCTCTGCCGAATTTTGTGACGTTTTGGCAAAAGGCGTGGCTATTACGGTGCTGAAAAGTCCGATTGTACTCTGTGGCAACAAAAGCTCCAGCAACATGACTCAGATGATCCTATCTTCTCGAAGTTGCACACATTTGAGGATACTTCAGCCCTGAAGACATCTACCAACTTATTTTTCATCGTAGTAGTAGCGCCCCCAACTGGTAAAAGCTAATACAAGTTATTTTCTTGGATGTTTTTCTCCGTGCAACTCAACAAGGTCGCCCTCATATATGCTCGGATGACTTTTTCGGCCATGAGGATGTCACAATACGAAATTCGTCCTTTTTCATGAAAAGTTGTGGGAGTGGCATTGCACTGTTCGGCAATAAAACAAAGCTGATTATGAGGTTCTAAATATGAACGACAACTCGTGAAACTTTACACACACATCAGGCCGAGCAAATTTATCAATATTTTATACGTTAGTTGTGCAGCTTTTTTGAAATGGCTCGCCATGGCCCTCGAGAAATGTTCAAAAAAGCAGCCCTGGTTGAGTGTTTCACCTCGCTTTTTGTAAATTTTATGGAGTACAGTGAACCCTCGGTTATCGCGGTTAATGGGGACCGAGACCACCCGCGAAAACTGAAAATCCGCGAAGTAGCGGCGCACCTTCAAAAATGCTTAAAAAAAATATATAATAAATATATAAATATATATATATATATATATATATATATATATATATATATATATATATACGGGGGGAGAGAGAGAGAGAGAGAGTGAAATTCATGTTATAACAAAAAAAACAAATTATTATTAAAACTTATTATTTTTTTATTCCCCAACCATTCTTTTTGTATTTATTTAATTACTCCGACTTTTACCTGCTGGTACGCCGTCCGGTGTGCCCTGTGAAATGAAAGGTGGCATTCTTTATTTATTTATTCATTTATTCATTCATAACTGACAGCCTCGCGCTCCGCTTGTGCCCGGCAGAAGAGGTGCTCCAATTCGGCTTAACTGTGACACACGCCCGCCCTCCTCCCCCGGAGCTTCCATTCGGTTAAACTTAGGGGCCGCTTGGCACCGCCCGTGCCCGGGGAAGGTGCTCCTCTTCGGCTTACTGTGACGCGAGCATGCCCTCCTCCTCCGGAGCTTCCATTCGGTTAAACTTAGGGGCCGCTTGGAACCGCCCGTGCCCGGGGAAGGTGCTCCTCTTCGGCTTACTGTGACGCGAGCATGCCCTCCTCCTCCGGAGCTTCCATTCGGTTAAACTCAGGGGCCGCTTGGAACCGCCCGTGCCCGGGGAAGGTGCTCCTCTACGGCTTAACTGCCACGCACGCCGGCCGGAGCTCTGGTACGGTCCGAACCGCGCGAAACGTCGCCACCGATCGTGTCCGGGGGAACGTGCTCTTCTTCGTCCACTCTCCTCTTCGCCCACGCTCTTCTTCGGCGCACGCCGGCCGTCTAACCGCTCCAGCGCCCCGTCGTGCCGCTCGGCGAAACTACAATGCCCCCGAATATTTTTTAGACCCGCGAAGCACTGAACCCGCGAAAGGTGAACCTCGAAGTAGCGAGGGTTCACTGTATGTATAAGACCAAGACCTACAAAAAAGTCTCTTGGAGCAATGAGCTAGGTTTTACAGGAAGTCGGCCATTTTGAATTTCCTTAAAAGGGGGCGGGTCTCCACAATGGACTTTGTGTAGAAATTATTATTGGGGCCCGAGCAGCGACCGCGGCGAGGTCCCTATTGTTTTTGTAGAAAATATTATTACTTTTATTATTATTATTATTATTATTATTAGGGCCTGAGCAGCGACCGCTGCGAAGTCCCTATTGTTTTTGTAGAAATTATTATTATTATTATTTTTCCGATTGTTCGATCGCATTTTTGACCCCCGAAACATGCACAAAAACTCACCAAACTTGGCAGTCTCATCGGGCATGGCGAAAAATTTGATATTTTTTAACGTCTAATATGAACAGGAAGTGAGTTATGAATTTTTGAAAGTCCGACTTTTGCCCTTTTTTGCATGTTTACAGGGGTCATTCTTTTGCACCCTGATCCTAAAGGCTTCATCTGATTGCCTTAAAGTTCTGTCTGGAGCATCTTAAGACCTGGGACAAACACTGGGGCTAAAATTTTTTGTTTCCGAAATACTATATGACGGGGGCGGGGCTTCAAAGTTTTCACTTAAGATTTCCTTCGCCGCAATGGACAAAATGCTTAATAACTCTCCTGCCCGTGCTGCTAAAAATCCAAAACTTCACATGTACATAAAGAGTCGGTACCTGAAGACATCTATATGTTTATATTCAGTTATACACCTTGCGCCAATCAATATAAATGTTTACATTTTGACGTACTGCACGGTGCCCTTTTAACGAATCCGACTGAAAATTGGCTAGAAAAGACTCAAGACATTGATCTTACTCTATCCCTATTTTTATGACTTTCCTTCAAAGGGCGTGGCTATTACGGTGCCGCAGAGTCTGATTATTCTCCGTGGCAACAAAAGTTCCTGCAAAATGATTCAGATGATCCATCTTCTGGAAATCTTTCACATTTGAGGATATTCAGGCCCTGAAGACGGCTGCCAACTTATTTTTAATCGCAGTGGTAGCGCCACCAACTGGTTAAAACAAATACAAATTATTTTCGTTGATGTTTTTCTCCGGGCAGGTTAACAAAATCTACCTTATATTTGCTCGGATGAGTGTTTAGGCCTTGAGCATGTCACAATACGAAAGTCTTTCGCCTTCTTCAGAGTGTCACATGATGGTGTCTTGTGACCCGTCTTTATCAGCTGATGTTCCATGAGGGCGTGACTTACCTGTCACAAGAATGAAGGCAAGTCACGCCCCCCGCTGTCCGTTCACTCCGCCAAGATGCTGGTCCAGGTGGTAGAGAGGATGAAGGCTCCCTTGTCTCTGTTCATGGTTTTTATGCCTCGCTTGCAGATCTCAATGGCCTCTCTGATCCAGCGCTGTTGTTTGTTCTCTTCTGTGCGGATGACCCTGCCCTTCTCCCGGTCCATGATGTGGTTTTCCCTTTTGCAGTGGTCAGTGATTGCTGATTTGTAATGTTCATGTTGTGCTTGTTCTTTTACTGCTCTGATTTTTTCATTTTTTTGACAGGTAAGTCACACCCTCATGGAACATCAGCTCAAGACACCATCATGCGACACTCTGAAGAAGGCGAAAGACTCGCCGAAACATGTCAGGTAAAAAATTAACCTAAAACATAATTGTCTGCTTTTAATGAATCAGTCAAATATCAATAATAAGAAGACAAAATGAACCTAATACAAATAAATGAATGCTTAATAACTCCCCTGCACATGCTCCTAAAAATCCAAACCTTCACCTGTAAATAAAACGTCCCGACCTGAAGACATCTTAATGTTATTATTTTGTTATACACACAGTGCCGCCAAGTGGAATCAAAAATTTGTTTTTATTTTAATTTTCACGTACTGCATGGTGCCCTTTTGACGAATCCGACTGAAAATTAGTCAGAAAAGACTTAAGACAATGATCTTACTCTCTGCCGAATTTTGTGACGTTTTGGCAAAAGGCGTGGCTATTAAGGTGCTGAAAAGTCCGATTGTACTCTGTGGCAACAAAAGCTCCGGCAACATGACTCAGATGATCCTATCTTCTCGAAGTTGTACACATTTGAGGATACTTCAGCCCTGAAGACATCTACCAACTTATTTTACATCGTAGTAGTAGCGCCACCAACTGGTAAAAGCTAATACAAGTTATTTTCTTGGATGTTTTTCTCCGTGCAACTCAACAAGGTCGCCCTCATATATGCTCGGATGACTGTTTCGGCCATGAGGATGTCACAATACGAAATTCGTGATTTTTCGTGAAAAGTTGTGGGAGTGGCATTGCACTGTTCAGCAATAAAACAAAGCTGATTATGAGGTTCTAAATATGAACGACAACTCGTAAAACTTTACACACACATCAGGCCGAGCAAATTTATCAATATTTTATACGTTAGTTGTGCAGCTTTTTTGAAATGGCTCGCCATGGCCCTCGAGAAATGTTAAAAAAAAGCAGCTCTGGTTGAGTGTTTCACCTCGCTTTTTGTAAATTTTATGGAGTACAGTGAACCCTCGGTTATCGCGGTTAATGGGGACCGAGACCACCCGCGAAAACTGAAAATCCGCGAAGTAGCGGCGCACCTTCAAAAATGCTTAAAAAAAATATACAATATATATAATAAATATATAAATATATATATATATATATATATATATATATATATATATATATACGGGGAGAGAGAGAGTGAAATTCATGTTATAACAAAAAAAACAAATTATTATTAAAACGTATTATTTTTTTATTCCCCAGCCATTCTTTTTGTATTTATTTAATTACTCCGACTTTTACCTGCTGGTACGCCGTCCGGTGTGCCCTGTGAAATGAAAGGTGGCATTCTTTATTTATTTATTCATTTATACATTCATAACTGACAGCCTCGCGCTCCGCTCGTGCCCGGGCAGAAGAGGTGCTCCAATTTGGCTTAACTGTGACACACGCCCGTCCTCCTCCCCCGGAGCTTCCATTCGGTTAAACTTAGGGGCCGCTTGGCACCGCCCGTGCCCGGGGAAGGTGCTCCTCTTCGGCTTACTGTGACGCGAGCATGCCCTCCTCCTCCGGAGCTTCCATTCGGTTAAACTTAGGGGCCGCTTGGAACCGCCCGTGCCCGGGGAAGGTGCTCCTCTTCGGCTTACTGTGACGCGAGCATGCCCTCCTCCTCCGGAGCTTCCATTCGGTTAAACTTAGGGGCCGCTTGGCACTGCCCGTGCCCGGGGAAGGTGCTCCTCTACGGCTTAACTTCCACGCACGCTGGCCGGAGCTCTGGTACGGTCCGAACCGCGCGAAACGTCGCCACCGATCGTGTCCGGGGGAACGTGCTCTTCTTCGTCCACTCTCCTCTTCGCCCACGCTCTTCTTCGGCGCACGCCGGCCGTCTAACCGCTCCAGCGCCCCGTCGTGCCGCTCGGCGAAACTACAATGCGCCCGAATATTTTTTAGACCCGCGAAGCACTGAACCCGCGAAAGGTGAACCGCGAAGTAGCGAGGGTTCACTGTATGTATAAGACCAAGACCTACAAAAAAGTCTCTTGGAGCAATGAGCTAGGTTTTACAGGAAGTCGGCCATTTTGAATTTACTTAAAAGGGGGCGGGTCACCACAATGGACTTTGTGTAGAAATTATTATTGGGGCCCGAGCAGCGACCGCGGCGAGGTCCCTATTGTTTTTGTAGAAAATATTATTACTTTTATTATTATTATTATTATTATTATTAGGGCCTGAGCAGCGACCGCTGCGAAGTCCCTATTGTTTTTGTTGAAATTATTATTATTATTATTTTTCCGATTGTTCGATCGCATTTTTGACCCCTGAAACATGCACAAAAACTCACCAAACTTGGCAGTCTCATCGGGCATGGCGAAAAATTTGATATTTTAACGTCTAATATGAACAGGAAGTGAGTTATGAATTTTTGAAAGTCCGACTTTTGCCCTTTTTTGCATGTTTACAGGGGTCATTCTTTTGCACCCTGATCCTAAAGGCTTCATCTGATTGCCTTAAAATTCTGTCTGTAGCATCTGAAGACCTGGCACAAACACTGGGGCTAAAATTTTTTGTTTCCGAAATACTATATGACGGGGGCGGGGCATCAAAGTTTTCACTTAAGATTTCCTTCGCCGCAATGGACAAAATGCTTAATAACTCTCCTGCACATGCTGCTAAAAATCCAAAACTTCACATGTACATAAAGAGTCTGTACCTGAAGACATCTATATGTTTATATTCAGTTATACACCTTGCGCCAATCAATATCATTTTTTACATTTTGACGTACTGCACGGTGCCCTTTTAACGAATCTGATTGAAAATTGGCTAGAAAAGACTCAAGACATTGATCTTACTCTATCCCTATTTTTGTGACTTTCCTTCGAAGGGCGTGGCTATTACTGTGCCGCAGAGTCTGATTATTCTCCGTGGCAACAAAAGTTCCTGCAAAATGATTCAGATGATCCATCTTCTCGAAATTTTTCACATTTGAGGATATTCAGGCCCTGAAGACGGCTGCCAACTTATTTTTGATCGCAGTGGTAGCGCCACCAACTGGTTAAAACAAATACAAATCATTTTCGTTGATTTTTTTCTCCGGGCAGGTTAACAAAATCTACCTTACATTTGCTCGGATGAGTGTTTAGGCCTTGAGGATGTCACAATACGAAAGTCTTTCGCCTTCTTCAGAGTGTCACATGATGGTGTCTTGTGGCCCGTCTTTATCAGCTGATGTTCCATGAGGGCGTGACTTACCTGTCACAAGAATGAAGGCAAGTCACGCCCCCCGCTGTCCGTTCACTCCGCCAAAATGCTGCTCCAGGTGGTAGAGAGGATGAAGGCTCCCTTGTCTCTGTTCATGGTTTTTATGCCTCGCTTGCAGATCTCAATGGCCTCTCTGATCCAGCGCTGTTGTTTGTTCTCTTCGGTGCGGATGACCCTGCCCTTCTCCCGGTCCATGATGTGGTTTTCCCTTTTGCAGTGGTCAGTGATTGCTGATTTGTAATGTTCATGTTGTGCTTGTTCTTTTACTGCTCTGATTTTTCATTTTTTTGACAGGTAAGTCACACCCTCATGGAACATCAGCTGATAAAGACGGGTCTCAAGACACCATCATGCGACACTCTGAAGAAGGCGAAAGACTCGCCGAAACATGTCAGGTAAAAAATTAACCTAAAACATAATTGTCTGCTTTTAATGAATCAGTCAAATATCAATAATAAGAAGACAAAATGAACCTAATACAAATAAATGAATGCTTAATAACTGCCCTGCACATGCTCCTAAAAATCCAAACCTTCACCTGTAAATAAAACGTCCCGACCTGAAGACATCTTAATGTTATTATTTTGTTATACACACAGTGCCGCCAAGTGGAATCAAAAATTTGTTTTTATTTTAATTTTCACGTACTGCACGGTGCCCTTTTGACGAATCCGACTGAAAATTAGTCAGAAAAGACTCAAGACAATGATCTTACTCTCTGCCGAATTTTGTGACGTTTTGGCAAAAGGCGTGGCTATTAAGGTGCTGAAAAGTCCGATTGTACTCTGTGGCAACAAAAGCTCCGGCAACATGACTCAGATCATCCTATCTTCTCGAAGTTGTACACATTTGAGGATACTTCAGCCCTGAAGACATCTACCAACTTATTTTATATCGTAGTAGTAGCGCCACCAACTGGTAAAAGCTAATACAAGTTATTTTCTTGGATGTTTTTCTCCGTGCAACTCAACAAGGTCGCCCTCATATATGCTCGGATGACTGTTTCGGCCATGAGGATGTCACAATACGAAATTCGTGATTTTTCGTGAAAAGTTGTGGGAGTGGCATTGCACTGTTCGGCAATAAAACAAAGCTGATTATGAGGTTCTAAATATGAACGACAACTCGTAAAACTTTACACACACATCAGGCCGAGCAAATTTATCAATATTTTATACGTTAGTTGTGCAGCTTTTTTGAAATGGCTCGCCATGGCCCTCGAGAAATGTTAAAAAAAAGCAGCTCTGGTTGAGTGTTTCACCTCGCTTTTTGTAAATTTTATGGAGTACAGTGAACCCTCGGTTATCGCGGTTAATGGGGACCGAGACCACCCGCGAAAACTGAAAATCCGCGAAGTAGCGGCGCACCTTCAAAAATGCTTAAAAAAAATATACAATATATATAATATATATATATATATATATATATATATATATATATATATATATATATATATATATACGGGGAGAGAGAGAGTGAAATTCATGTTATAACAAAAAAACCAAATTATTATTAAAACGTATTATTTTTTTATTCCCCAGCCATTCTTTTTGTATTTATTTAATTACTCCGACTTTTACCTGCTGGTACGCCGTCCGGTGTGCCCTGTGAAATGAAAGGTGGCATTCTTTATTTATTTATTCATTTATTCATTCATAACTGACAGCCTCGCGCTCCGCTCGTGCCCGGGCAGAAGAGGTGCTCCAATTTGGCTTAACTGTGACACACGCCCGTCCTCCTCCCCCGGAGCTTCCATTCGGTTAAACTTAGGGGCCGCTTGGCACCGCCCGTGCCCGGGGAAGGTGCTCCTCTTCGGCTTACTGTGACGCGAGCATGCCCTCCTCCTCCGGAGCTTCCATTCGGTTAAACTTAGGGGCCGCTTGGAACCGCCCGTGCCCGGGGAAGGTGCTCCTCTTCGGCTTACTGTGACGCGAGCATGCCCTCCTCCTCCGGAGCTTCCATTCGGTTAAACTTAGGGGCCGCTTGGCACCGCCCGTGCCCGGGGAAGGTGCTCCTCTACGGCTTAACTGCCACGCACGCTGGCCGGAGCTCTGGTACGGTCCGAACCGCGCGAAACGTCGCCACCGATCGTGTCCGGGGGAACGTGCTCTTCTTCGTCCACTCTCCTCTTCGCCCACGCTCTTCTTCGGCGCACGCCGGCCGTCTAACCGCTCCAGCGCCCCGTCGTGCCGCTCGGCGAAACTACAATGCCCCCGAATATTTTTTAGACCCGCGAAGCACTGAACCCGCGAAAGGTGAACCTCGAAGTAGCGAGGGTTCACTGTATGTATAAGACCAAGACCTACAAAAAAGTCTCTTGGAGCAATGAGCTAGGTTTTACAGGAAGTCGGCCATTTTGAATTTACTTAAAAGGGGGCGGGTCACCACAATGGACTTTGTGTAGAAATTATTATTGGGGCCCGAGCAGCGACCGCGGCGAGGTCCCTATTGTTTTTGTAGAAGATATTATTACTTTTATTATTATTATTATTATTATTATTAGGGCCTGAGCAGCGACCGCTGCGAAGTCCCTATTGTTTTTGTAGAAATTATTATTATTATTATTTTTCCGATTGTTCGATCGCATTTTTGACCCCCGAAACATGCACAAAAACTCACCAAACTTGGCAGTCTCATCGGGCATGGCGAAAAATTTGATATTTTAACGTCTAATATGAACAGGAAGTGAGTTATGAATTTTTGAAAGTCCGACTTTTGCCCTTTTTTGCATGTTTACAGGGGTCATTCTTTTGCACCCTGATCCTAAAGGCTTCATCTGATTGCCTTAAAATTCTGTCTGTAGCATCTGAAGACCTGGCACAAACACTGGGGCTAAAATTTTTTGTTTCCAAAATACTATATGACGGGGGCGGGGCATCAAAGTTTTCACTTAAGATATCCTTCGCCGCAATGGACAAAATGCTTAATAACTCTCCTGCACATGCTGCTAAAAATCCAAAACTTCACATGTACATAAAGAGTCTGTACCTGAAGACATCTATATGTTTATATTCAGTTATACACCTTGCGCCAATCAATATCATTTTTTACATTTTGACGTACTGCACGGTGCCCTTTTAACGAATCTGATTGAAAATTGGCTAGAAAAGACTCAAGACATTGATCTTACTCTATCCCTATTTTTGTGACTTTCCTTCGAAGGGCGTGGCTATTACGGTGCCGCAGAGTCTGATTATTCTCCGTGGCAACAAAAGTTCCTGCAAAATGATTCAGATGATCCATCTTCTCGAAATTTTTCACATTTGAGGATATTCAGGCCCTGAAGACGGCTGCCAACTTATTTTTGATCGCAGTGGTAGCGCCACCAACTGGTTAAAACAAATACAAATTATTTTCGTTGATTTTTTTCTCCGGGCAGGTTAACAAAATCTACCTTACATTTGCTCGGATGAGTGTTTAGGCCTTGAGGATGTCACAATACGAAAGTCTTTCGCCTTCTTCAGAGTGTCACATGATGGTGTCTTGTGGCCCGTCTTTATCAGCTGATGTTCCATGAGGGCGTGACTTACCTGTCACAAGAATGAAGGCAAGTCACGCCCCCCGCTGTCCGTTCACTCCGCCAAAATGCTGCTCCAGGTGGTAGAGAGGATGAAGGCTCCCTTGTCTCTGTTCATGGTTTTTATGCCTCGCTTGCAGATCTCAATGGCCTCTCTGATCCAGCGCTGTTGTTTGTTCTCTTCGGTGCGGATGACCCTGCCCTTCTCCCGGTCCATGATGTGGTTTTCCCTTTTGCAGTGGTCAGTGATTGCTGATTTGTAATGTTCATGTTGTGCTTGTTCTTTGACTGCTCTGATTTTTCATTTTTTTGACAGGTAAGTCACACCCTCATGGAACATCAGCTGATAAAGACGGGTCTCAAGACACCATCATGCGACACTCTGAAGAAGGCGAAAGACTCGCCGAAACATGTCAGGTAAAAAATTTACCTAAAACATAATTGTCTGCTTTTAATGAATCAGTCAAATATCAATAATAAGAAGACAAAATGAACCTAATACAAATAAACGAATGCTTAATAACTCCCCTGCACATGCTCCTAAAAATCCAAACCTTCACCTGTAAATAAAACGTCCCGACCTGAAGACATCTTAATGTTATTATTTTGTTATACACACAGTGCCGCCAAGTGGAATCAAAAATTTGTTTTTATTTTAATTTTCACGTACTGCACGGTGCCCTTTTGACAAATCCGACTGAAAATTAGTCAGAAAAGACTCAAGACAATGATCTTACTCTCTGCCGAATTTTGTGACGTTTTGGCAAAAGGCGTGGCTATTAAGGTGCTGAAAAGTCCGATTGTACTCTGTGGCAACAAAAGCTCCGGCAACATGACTCAGATGATCCTATCTTCTCGAAGTTGTACACATTTGAGGATACCTCAGCCCTGAAGACATCTACCAACTTATTTTACATCGTAGTAGTAGCGCCACCAACTGGTAAAAGCTAATACAAGTTATTTTCTTGGATGTTTTTCTCCGTGCAACTCAACAAGGTCGCCCTCATATATGCTCGGATGACTGTTTCGGCCATGAGGATGTCACAATACGAAATTCGTGATTTTTCGTGAAAAGTTGTGGGAGTGGCATTGCACTGTTCGGCAATAAAACAAAGCTGATTATGAGGTTCTAAATATGAACGACAACTCGTAAAACTTTACACACACATCAGGCCGAGCAAATTTATCAATATTTTATACGTTAGTTGTGCAGCTTTTTTGAAATGGCTCGCCATGGCCCTCGAGAAATGTTAAAAAAAAGCAGCTCTGGTTGAATGTTTCACCTCGCTTTTTGTAAATTTTATGGAGTACAGTGAACTCTCTGTTATCGCGGTTAATGGGGACCGAGACCATCCGCGAAAACTGAAAATCCGCGAAGTAGCGGCGCACCTTCAAAAATGCTTAAAAAAAATATACAATATATATAATAAATATATATATATATATATATATATATATATATATATACGGGGAGAGAGAGAGTGAAATTCATGTTATAACAAAAAAAACAAATTATTATTAAAACGTATTATTTTTTTATTCCCCAGCCATTCTTTTTGTATTTATTTAATTACTCCGACTTTTACCTGCTGGTACGCCGTCCGGTGTGCCCTGTGAAATGAAAGGTGGCATTCTTTATTTATTTATTCATTTATTCATTCATAACTGACAGCCTCGCGCTCCGCTCGTGCCCGGGCAGAAGAGGTGCTCCAATTTGGCTTAACTGTGACACACGCCCGTCCTCCTCCCCCGGAGCTTCCATTCGGTTAAACTTAGGGGCCGCTTGGCACCGCCCGTGCCCGGGGAAGGTGCTCCTCTTCGGCTTACTGTGACGCGAGCATGCCCTCCTCCTCCGGAGCTTCCATTCGGTTAAACTTAGGGGCCGCTTGGAACCGCCCGTGCCCGGGGAAGGTGCTCCTCTTCGGCTTAGTGTGACGCGAGCATGCCCTCCTCCTCCGGAGCTTCCATTCGGTTAAACTTAGGGGCCGCTTGGCACCGCCCGTGCCCGGGGAAGGTGCTCCTCTACGACTTAACTGCCACGCACGCTGGCCGGAGCTCTGGTACGGTCCGAACCGCGCGAAACGTCGCCACCGATCGTGTCCGGGGGAACGTGCTCTTCTTCGTCCACTCTCCTCTTCGCCCACGCTCTTCTTCGGCGCATGCCGGCCGTCTAACCGCTCCAGCGCCCCGTCGTGCCGCTCGGCGAAACTACAATGCCCCCGAATATTTTTTAGACCCGCGAAGCACTGAACCCGCGAAAGGTGAACCGCGAAGTAGCGAGGGTTCACTGTATGTATAAGACCAAGACCTACAAAAAAGTCTCTTGGAGCAATGAGCTAGGTTTTACAGGAAGTCGGCCATTTTGAATTTACTTAAAAGGGGGCGGGTCACCACAATGGACTTTGTGTAGAAATTATTATTGGGGCCCGAGCAGCGACCGCGGCGAGGTCCCTATTGTTTTTGTAGAAAATATTATTACTTTTATTATTATTATTATTATTATTATTAGGGCCTGAGCAGCGACCGCTGCGAAGTCCCTATTGTTTTTGTAGAAATTATTATTATTATTATTTTTCCGATTGTTCGATCGCATTTTTGACCCCCGAAACATGCACAAAAACTCACCAAACTTGGCAGTCTCATCGGGCATGGCGAAAAATTTGATATTTTAACGTCTAATATGAACAGGAAGTGAGTTATGAATTTTTGAAAGTCCGACTTTTGCCCTTTTTTGCATGTTTACAGGGGTCATTCTTTTGCACCCTGATCCTAAAGGCTTCATCTGATTGCCTTAAAATTCTGTCTGTAGCATCTGAAGACCTGGCACAAACACTGGGGCTAAAATTTTTTGTTTCCGAAATACTATATGACGGGGGCGGGGCATCAAAGTTTTCACTTAAGATTTCCTTCGCCGCAATGGACAAAATGCTTAATAACTCTCCTGCACATGCTGCTAAAAATCCAAAACTTCACATGTACATAAAGAGTCTGTACCTGAAGACATCTATATGTTTATATTCAGTTATACACCTTGCGCCAATCAATATCATTTTTTACATTTTGACGTACTGCACGGTGCCCTTTTAACGAATCTGATTGAAAATTGGCTAGAAAAGACTCAAGACATTGATCTTACTCTATCCCTATTTTTGTGACTTTCCTTCGAAGGGCGTGGCTATTACGGTGCCGCAGAGTCTGATTATTCTCCGTGGCAACAAAAGTTCCTGCAAAATGATTCAGATGATCCATCTTCTCGAAATTTTTCACATTTGAGGATATTCAGGCCCTGAAGACGGCTGCCAACTTATTTTTGATCGCAGTGGTAGCGCCACCAACTGGTTAAAACAAATACAAATTATTTTCGTTGATGTTTTTCTCCGGGCAGGTTAACAAAATCTACTTTACATTTGCTCGGATGAGTGTTTAGGCCTTGAGGATGTCACAATACGAAAGTCTTTCGCCTTCTTCAGAGTGTCACATGATGGTGTCTTGTGGCCCGTCTTTATCAGCTGATGTTCCATGAGGGCGTGACTTACCTGTCACAAGAATGAAGGCAAGTCACGCCCCCCGCTGTCCGTTCACTCCGCCAAAATGCTGCTCCAGGTGGTAGAGAGGATGAAGGCTCCCTTGTCTCTGTTCATGGTTTTTATGCCTCGCTTGCAGATCTCAATGGCCTCTCTGATCCAGCGCTGTTGTTTGTTCTCTTCGGTGCGGATGACCCTGCCCTTCTCCCGGTCCATGATGTGGTTTTCCCTTTTGCAGTGGTCAGTGATTGCTGATTTGTAATGTTCATGTTGTGCTTGTTCTTTTACTGCTCTGATTTTTCATTTTTTTGACAGGTAAGTCACACCCTCATGGAACATCAGCTGATAAAGACGGGTCTCAAGACACCATCATGCGACACTCTGAAGAAGGCGAAAGACTCGCCGAAACATGTCAGGTAAAAAATTAACCTAAAACATAATTGTCTGCTTTTAATGAATCAGTCAAATATCAATAATAAGAAGACAAAATGAACCTAATACAAATAAATGAATGCTTAATAACTCCCCTGCACATGCTCCTAAAAATCCAAACCTTCACCTGTAAATAAAACGTCCCGACCTGAAGACATCTTAATGTTATTATTTTGTTATACACACAGTGCCGCCAAGTGGAATCAAAAATTTGTTTTTATTTTAATTTTCACGTACTGCACGGTGCCCTTTTGACGAATCCGACTGAAAATTAGTCAGAAAAGACTCAAGACAATGATCTTACTCTCTGCCGAATTTTGTGACGTTTTGGCAAAAGGCGTGGCTATTAAGGTGCTGAAAAGTCCGATTGTACTCTGTGGCAACAAAAGCTCCGGCAACATGACTCAGATCATCCTATCTTCTCGAAGTTGTACACATTTGAGGATACTTCAGCCCTGAAGACATCTACCAACTTATTTTATATCGTAGTAGTAGCGCCACCAACTGGTAAAAGCTAATACAAGTTATTTTCTTGGATGTTTTTCTCCGTGCAACTCAACAAGGTCGCCCTCATATATGCTCGGATGACTGTTTCGGCCATGAGGATGTCACAATACGAAATTCGTGATTTTTCGTGAAAAGTTGTGGGAGTGGCATTGCACTGTTCGGCAATAAAACAAAGCTGATTATGAGGTTCTAAATATGAACGACAACTCGTAAAACTTTACACACACATCAGGCCGAGCAAATTTATCAATATTTTATACGTTAGTTGTGCAGCTTTTTTGAAATGGCTCGCCATGGCCCTCGAGAAATGTTAAAAAAAAGCAGCTCTGGTTGAGTGTTTCACCTCGCTTTTTGTAAATTTTATGGAGTACAGTGAACCCTCGGTTATCGCGGTTAATGGGGACCGAGACCACCCGCGAAAACTGAAAATCCGCGAAGTAGCGGCGCACCTTCAAAAATGCTTAAAAAAAATATACAATATATATAATAAATATATATATATATATATATATATATATATATATGTATATATATATATATATATATATATATACGGGGAGAGAGAGAGTGAAATTCATGTTATAACAAAAAAACCAAATTATTATTAAAACGTATTATTTTTTTATTCCCCAGCCATTCTTTTTGTATTTATTTAATTACTCCGACTTTTACCTGCTGGTACGCCGTCCGGTGTGCCCTGTAAAATGAAAGGTGGCATTCTTTATTTATTTATTCATTTATTCATTCATAACTGACAGCCTCGCGCTCAGCTCGTGCCCGGGCAGAAGAGGTGCTCCAATTTGGCTTAACTGTGACACACGCCCGTCCTCCTCCCCCGGAGCTTCCATTCGGTTAAACTTAGGGGCCGCTTGGCACCGCCCGTGCCCGGGGAAGGTGCTCCTCTTCGGCTTACTGTGACGCGAGCATGCCCTCCTCCTCCGGAGCTTCCATTCGGTTAAACTTAGGGGCCGCTTGGAACCGCCCGTGCCCGGGGAAGGTGCTCCTCTTCGGCTTACTGTGACGCGAGCATGCCCTCCTCCTCCGGAGCTTCCATTCGGTTAAACTTAGGGGCCGCTTGGCACCGCCCGTGCCCGGGGAAGGTGCTCCTCTACGGCTTAACTGCCACGCACGCTGGCCGGAGCTCTGGTACGGTCCGAACCGCGCGAAACGTCGCCACCGATCGTGTCCGGGGGAACGTGCTCTTCTTCGTCCACTCTCCTCTTCGCCCACGCTCTTCTTCGGCGCACGCCGGCCGTCTAACCGCTCCAGCGCCCCGTCGTGCCGCTCGGCGAAACTACAATGCCCCCGAATATTTTTTAGACCCGCGAAGCACTGAACCTGCGAAAGGTGAACCGCGAAGTAGCGAGGGTTCACTGTATGTATAAGACCAAGACCTACAAAAAAGTCTCTTGGAGCAATGAGCTAGGTTTTACAGGAAGTCGGCCATTTTGAATTTACTTAAAAGGGGGCGGGTCACCACAATGGACTTTGTGTAGAAATTATTATTGGGGCCCGAGCAGCGACCGCGGCGAGGTCCCTATTGTTTTTGTCGAAAATATTATTACTTTTATTATTATTATTATTATTATTATTAGGGCCTGAGCAGCGACCGCTGCGAAGTCCCTATTGTTTTTGTAGAAATTATTATTATTATTTTTCCGATTGTTCGATCGCATTTTTGACCCCCGAAACATGCACAAAAACTCACCAAACCTGGCAGTCTCATCGGGCATGGCGAAAAATTTGATATTTTAACGTCTAATATGAACAGGAAGTGAGTTATGAATTTTTGAAAGTCCGACTTTTGCCCTTTTTTGCATGTTTACAGGGGTCATTCTTTTGCACCCTGATCCTAAAGGCTTCATCTGATTGCCTTAAAATTCTGTCTGTAGCATCTGAAGACCTGGGACAAACACTGGGGCTAAAATTTTTTGTTTCCGAAATACTATATGACGGGGGCGGGGCATCAAAGTTTTCACTTAAGATTTCCTTCGCCGCAATGGACAAAATGCTTAATAACTCTCCTGCACATGCTGCTAAAAATCCAAAACTTCACATGTACATAAAGAGTCTGTACCTGAAGACATCTATATGTTTATATTCAGTTATACACCTTGCGCCAATCAATATCATTTTTTACATTTTGACGTACTGCACGGTGCCCTTTTAACGAATCTGATTGAAAATTGGCTAGAAAAGACTCAAGACATTGATCTTACTCTATCCCTATTTTTGTGACTTTCCTTCGAAGGGCGTGGCTATTACGGTGCCGCAGAGTCTGATTATTCTCCGTGGCAACAAAAGTTCCTGCAAAATGATTCAGATGATCCATCTTCTCGAAATTTTTCACATTTGAGGATATTCAGGCCCTGAAGACGGCTGCCAACTTATTTTTGATCGCAGTGGTAGCGCCACCAACTGGTTAAAACAAATATAAATTATTTTCGTTGATGTTTTTCTCCGGGCATGTTAACAAAATCTACCTTATATTTGCTCGGATGAGTGTTTAGGCCTTGAGCATGTCACAATACGAAAGTCTTTCGCCTTCTTCAGAGTGTCACATGATGGTGTCTTGTGACCCGCCTTTATCAGCTGATGTTCCATGAGGGCGTGACTTACCTGTCACAAGAATGAAGGCAAGTCACGCCCCCGCTGTCCGTTCACTCCGCCAAGATGCTGGTCCAGGTGGTAGAGAGGATGAAGGCTCCCTTGTCTCTGTTCATGGTTTTTATGCCTCGCTTGCAGATCTCAATGGCCTCTCTGATCCAGCGCTGTTGTTTGTTCTCTTCTGTGCGGATGACCCTGCCCTTCTCCCGGTCCATGATGTGGTTTTCCCTTTTGCAGTGGTCAGTGATTGCTGATTTGTAATGTTCATGTTGTGCTTGTTCTTTTACTGCTCTGATTTTTTTCATTTTTTTGACAGGTAAGTCACACCCTCATGGAACATCAGCTCAAGACACCATCATGCGACACTCTGAAGTAGGCGAAAGACTCGCCGAAACATGTCAGGTAAAAAATTAACCTAAAACATAATTGTCTGCTTTTAATGAATCAGTCAAATATCAATAATAAGAAGACAAAATGAACCTAATACAAATAAATGAATGCTTAATAACTCCCCTGCACATGCTCCTAAAAATCCAAACCTTCACCTGTAAATAAAACGTCCCGACCTGAAGACATCTTAATGTTATTATTTTGTTATACACACAGTGCCGCCAAGTGGAATAAAAAATTTGTTTTTATTTTAATTGTCACGTACTGCACGGTGCCCTTTCGACGAATCCGACTGAAAATTAGTCAGAAAAGACTCAAGACAATCTTACTCTCTGCCGAATTTTGTGACGTTTTGGCAAAAGGCGTGGCTATTACGGTGCTGAAAAGTCCGATTGTACTCTGTGGCAACAAAAGCTCCAGCAACATGACTCAGATGATCCTATCTTCTCGAAGTTGCACACATTTGAGGATACTTCAGCCCTGAAGACATCTACCAACTTATTTTTCATCGTAGTAGTAGCGCCCCCAACTGGTAAAAGCTAATACAAGTTATTTTCTTGGATGTTTTTCTCCGTGCAACTCAACAAGGTCGCCCTCATATATGCTCGGATGACTGTTTCGGCCATGAGGATGTCACAATACGAAATTCGTCCTTTTTCATGAAAAGTTGTGGGAGTGGCATTGCACTGTTCGGCAATAAAACAAAGCTGATTATGAGGTTCTAAATATGAACGACAACTCGTGAAACTTTACACACACATCAGGCCGAGCAAATTTATCAATATTTTATACGTTAGTTGTGCAGCTTTTTTGAAATGGCTCGCCATGGCCCTCGAGAAATGTTCAAAAAAGCAGCCCTGGTTGAGTGTTTCACCTCGCTTTTTGTAAATTTTATGGAGTACAGTGAACCCTCGGTTATCGCGGTTAATGGGGACCGAGACCACCCGCGAAAACTGAAAATCCGCGAAGTAGCGGCGCACCTTCAAAAATGCTTAAAAAAAATATATAATAAATATATAAATATATATATATATATATATATATATATATATATATATATATATATATATACGGGGGGAGAGAGAGAGAGAGAGAGTGAAATTCATGTTATAACAAAAAAAACAAATTATTATTAAAACTTATTATTTTTTTATTCCCCAACCATTCTTTTTGTATTTATTTAATTACTCCGACTTTTACCTGCTGGTACGCCGTCCGGTGTGCCCTGTGAAATGAAAGGTGGCATTCTTTATTTATTTATTCATTTATTCATTCATAACTGACAGCCTCGCGCTCCGCTTGTGCCCGGCAGAAGAGGTGCTCCAATTCGGCTTAACTGTGACACACGCCCGCCCTCCTCCCCCGGAGCTTCCATTCGGTTAAACTTAGGGGCCGCTTGGCACCGCCCGTGCCCGGGGAAGGTGCTCCTCTTCGGCTTACTGTGACGCGAGCATGCCCTCCTCCTCCGGAGCTTCCATTCGGTTAAACTTAGGGGCCGCTTGGAACCGCCCGTGCCCGGGGAAGGTGCTCCTCTTCGGCTTACTGTGACGCGAGCATGCCCTCCTCCTCCGGAGCTTCCATTCGGTTAAACTCAGGGGCCGCTTGGAACCGCCCGTGCCCGGGGAAGGTGCTCCTCTACGGCTTAACTGCCACGCACGCCGGCCGGAGCTCTGGTACGGTCCGAACCGCGCGAAACGTCGCCACCGATCGTGTCCGGGGGAACGTGCTCTTCTTCGTCCACTCTCCTCTTCGCCCACGCTCTTCTTCGGCGCACGCCGGCCGTCTAACCGCTCCAGCGCCCCGTCGTGCCGCTCGGCGAAACTACAATGCCCCCGAATATTTTTTAGACCCGCGAAGCACTGAACCCGCGAAAGGTGAACCTCGAAGTAGCGAGGGTTCACTGTATGTATAAGACCAAGACCTACAAAAAAGTCTCTTGGAGCAATGAGCTAGGTTTTACAGGAAGTCGGCCATTTTGAATTTACTTAAAAGGGGGCGGGTCTCCACAATGGACTTTGTGTAGAAATTATTATTGGGGCCCGAGCAGCGACCGCGGCGAGTTCCCTATTGTTTTTGTAGAAAATATTATTACTTTTATTATTATTATTATTATTATTATTATTATTATTAGGGCCTGAGCAGCGACCGCTGCGAAGTCCCTATTGTTTTTGTAGAAATTATTATTATTATTATTTTTCCGATTGTTCGATCGCATTTTTGACCCCCGAAACATGCACAAAAACTCACCAAACTTGGCAGTCTCATCGGGCATGGCGAAAAATTTGATATTTTTTAACGTCTAATATGAACAGGAAGTGAGTTATGAATTTTTGAAAGTCCGACTTTTGCCCTTTTTTGCATGTTTACAGGGGTCATTCTTTTGCACCCTGATCCTAAAGGCTTCATCTGATTGCCTTAAAGTTCTGTCTGGAGCATCTTAAGACCTGGGACAAACACTGGGGCTAAAATTTTTTGTTTCCGAAATACTATATGACGGGGGCGGGGCTTCAAAGTTTTCACTTAAGATTTCCTTCGCCGCAATGGACAAAATGCTTAATAACTCTCCTGCCCGTGCTGCTAAAAATCCAAAACTTCACATGTACATAAAGAGTCGGTACCTGAAGACATCTATATGTTTATATTCAGTTATACACCTTGCGCCAATCAATATAAATGTTTACATTTTGACGTACTGCACGGTGCCCTTTTAACGAATCCGACTGAAAATTGGCTAGAAAAGACTCAAGACATTGATCTTACTCTATCCCTATTTTTATGACTTTCCTTCAAAGGGCGTGGCTATTACGGTGCCGCAGAGTCTGATTATTCTCCGTGGCAACAAAAGTTCCTGCAAAATGATTCAGATGATCCATCTTCTGGAAATCTTTCACATTTGAGGATATTCAGGCCCTGAAGACGGCTGCCAACTTATTTTTAATCGCAGTGGTAGCGCCACCAACTGGTTAAAACAAATACAAATTATTTTCGTTGATGTTTTTCTCCGGGCAGGTTAACAAAATCTACCTTATATTTGCTCGGATGAGTGTTTAGGCCTTGAGCATGTCACAATACGAAAGTCTTTCGCCTTCTTCAGAGTGTCACATGATGGTGTCTTGTGACCCGTCTTTATCAGCTGATGTTCCATGAGGGCGTGACTTACCTGTCACAAGAATGAAGGCAAGTCACGCCCCCCGCTGTCCGTTCACTCCGCCAAGATGCTGGTCCAGGTGGTAGAGAGGATGAAGGCTCCCTTGTCTCTGTTCATGGTTTTTATGCCTCGCTTGCAGATCTCAATGGCCTCTCTGATCCAGCGCTGTTGTTTGTTCTCTTCTGTGCGGATGACCCTGCCCTTCTCCCGGTCCATGATGTGGTTTTCCCTTTTGCAGTGGTCAGTGATTGCTGATTTGTAATGTTCATGTTGTGCTTGTTCTTTTACTGCTCTGATTTTTTCATTTTTTTGACAGGTAAGTCACACCCTCATGGAACATCAGCTCAAGACACCATCATGCGACACTCTGAAGAAGGCGAAAGACTCGCCGAAACATGTCAGGTAAAAAATTAACCTAAAACATAATTGTCTGCTTTTAATGAATCAGTCAAATATCAATAATAAGAAGACAAAATGAACCTAATACAAATAAATGAATGCTTAATAACTCCCCTGCACATGCTCCTAAAAATCCAAACCTTCACCTGTAAATAAAACGTCCTGACCTGAAGACATCTTAATGTTATTATTTTGTTATACACACAGTGCCGCCAAGTGGAATCAAAAATTTGTTTTTATTTTAATTTTCACGTACTGCATGGTGCCCTTTTGACGAATCCGACTGAAAATTAGTCAGAAAAGACTTAAGACAATGATCTTACTCTCTGCCGAATTTTGTGACGTTTTGGCAAAAGGCGTGGCTATTAAGGTGCTGAAAAGTCCGATTGTACTCTGTGGCAACAAAAGCTCCGGCAACATGACTCAGATGATCCTATCTTCTCGAAGTTGTACACATTTGAGGATACTTCAGCCCTGAAGACATCTACCAACTTATTTTACATCGTAGTAGTAGCGCCACCAACTGGTAAAAGCTAATACAAGTTATTTTCTTGGATGTTTTTCTCCGTGCAACTCAACAAGGTCGCCCTCATATATGCTCGGATGACTGTTTCGGCCATGAGGATGTCACAATACGAAATTCGTGATTTTTCGTGAAAAGTTGTGGGAGTGGCATTGCACTGTTCAGCAATAAAACAAAGCTGATTATGAGGTTCTAAATATGAACGACAACTCGTAAAACTTTACACACACATCAGGCCGAGCAAATTTATCAATATTTTATACGTTAGTTGTGCAGCTTTTTTGAAATGGCTCGCCATGGCCCTCGAGAAATGTTAAAAAAAAGCAGCTCTGGTTGAGTGTTTCACCTCGCTTTTTGTAAATTTTATGGAGTACAGTGAACCCTCGGTTATCGCGGTTAATGGGGACCGAGACCACCCGCGAAAACTGAAAATCCGCGAAGTAGCGGCGCACCTTCAAAAATGCTTAAAAAAAATATACAATATATATAATAAATATATATATATATATATATATATATATATATATATATATATATATATATATATATATACGGGGAGAGAGAGAGTGAAATTCATGTTATAACAAAAAAAACAAATTATTATTAAAACGTATTATTTTTTTATTCCCCAGCCATTCTTTTTGTATTTATTTAATTACTCCGACTTTTACCTGCTGGTACGCCGTCCGGTGTGCCCTGTGAAATGAAAGGTGGCATTCTTTATTTATTTATTCATTTATACATTCATAACTGACAGCCTCGCGCTCCGCTCGTGCCCGGGCAGAAGAGGTGCTCCAATTTGGCTTAACTGTGACACACGCCCGTCCTCCTCCCCCGGAGCTTCCATTCGGTTAAACTTAGGGGCCGCTTGGCACCGCCCGTGCCCGGGGAAGGTGCTCCTCTTCGGCTTACTGTGACGCGAGCATGCCCTCCTCCTCCGGAGCTTCCATTCGGTTAAACTTAGGGGCCGCTTGGAACCGCCCGTGCCCGGGGAAGGTGCTCCTCTTCGGCTTACTGTGACGCGAGCATGCCCTCCTCCTCCGGAGCTTCCATTCGGTTAAACTTAGGGGCCGCTTGGCACTGCCCGTGCCCGGGGAAGGTGCTCCTCTACGGCTTAACTGCCACGCACGCTGGCCGGAGCTCTGGTACGGTCCGAACCGCGCGAAACGTCGCCACCGATCGTGTCCGGGGGAACGTGCTCTTCTTCGTCCACTCTCCTCTTCGCCCACGCTCTTCTTCGGCGCACGCCGGCCGTCTAACCGCTCCAGCGCCCCGTCGTGCCGCTCGGCGAAACTACAATGCGCCCGAATATTTTTTAGACCCGCGAAGCACTGAACCCGCGAAAGGTGAACCGCGAAGTAGCGAGGGTTCACTGTATGTATAAGACCAAGACCTACAAAAAAGTCTCTTGGAGCAATGAGCTAGGTTTTACAGGAAGTCGGCCATTTTGAATTTATTTAAAAGGGGGCGGGTCACCACAATGGACTTTGTGTAGAAATTATTATTGGGGCCCGAGCAGCGACCGCGGCGAGGTCCCTATTGTTTTTGTAGAAAATATTATTACTTTTATTATTATTATTATTATTATTATTAGGGCCTGAGCAGCGACCGCTGCGAAGTCCCTATTGTTTTTGTTGAAATTATTATTATTATTATTTTTCCGATTGTTCGATCGCATTTTTGACCCCTGAAACATGCACAAAAACTCACCAAACTTGGCAGTCTCATCGGGCATGGCGAAAAATTTGATATTTTAACGTCTAATATGAACAGGAAGTGAGTTATGAATTTTTGAAAGTCCGACTTTTGCCCTTTTTTGCATGTTTACAGGGGTCATTCTTTTGCACCCTGATCCTAAAGGCTTCATCTGATTGCCTTAAAATTCTGTCTGTAGCATCTGAAGACCTGGCACAAACACTGGGGCTAAAATTTTTTGTTTCCGAAATACTATATGACGGGGGCGGGGCATCAAAGTTTTCACTTAAGATTTCCTTCGCCGCAATGGACAAAATGCTTAATAACTCTCCTGCACATGCTGCTAAAAATCCAAAACTTCACATGTACATAAAGAGTCTGTACCTGAAGACATCTATATGTTTATATTCAGTTATACACCTTGCGCCAATCAATATCATTTTTTACATTTTGACGTACTGCACGGTGCCCTTTTAACGAATCTGATTGAAAATTGGCTAGAAAAGACTCAAGACATTGATCTTACTCTATCCCTATTTTTGTGACTTTCCTTCGAAGGGCGTGGCTATTACGGTGCCGCAGAGTCTGATTATTCTCCGTGGCAACAAAAGTTCCTGCAAAATGATTCAGATGATCCATCTTCTCGAAATTTTTCACATTTGAGGATATTCAGGCCCTGAAGACGGCTGCCAACTTATTTTTGATCGCAGTGGTAGCGCCACCAACTGGTTAAAACAAATACAAATCATTTTCGTTGATTTTTTTCTCCGGGCAGGTTAACAAAATCTACCTTACATTTGCTCGGATGAGTGTTTAGGCCTTGAGGATGTCACAATACGAAAGTCTTTCGCCTTCTTCAGAGTGTCACATGATGGTGTCTTGTGGCCCGTCTTTATCAGCTGATGTTCCATGAGGGCGTGACTTACCTGTCACAAGAATGAAGGCAAGTCACGCCCCCCGCTGTCCGTTCACTCCGCCAAAATGCTGCTCCAGGTGGTAGAGAGGATGAAGGCTCCCTTGTCTCTGTTCATGGTTTTTATGCCTCGCTTGCAGATCTCAATGGCCTCTCTGATCCAGCGCTGTTGTTTGTTCTCTTCGGTGCGGATGACCCTGCCCTTCTCCCGGTCCATGATGTGGTTTTCCCTTTTGCAGTGGTCAGTGATTGCTGATTTGTAATGTTCATGTTGTGCTTGTTCTTTTACTGCTCTGATTTTTCATTTTTTTGACAGGTAAGTCACACCCTCATGGAACATCAGCTGATAAAGACGGGTCTCAAGACACCATCATGCGACACTCTGAAGAAGGCGAAAGACTCGCCGAAACATGTCAGGTAAAAAATTAACCTAAAACATAATTGTCTGCTTTTAATGAATCAGTCAAATATCAATAATAAGAAGACAAAATGAACCTAATACAAATAAATGAATGCTTAATAACTCCCCTGCACATGCTCCTAAAAATCCAAACCTTCACCTGTAAATAAAACGTCCCGACCTGAAGACATCTTAATGTTATTATTTTGTTATACACACAGTGCCGCCAAGTGGAATCAAAAATTTGTTTTTATTTTAATTTTCACGTACTGCACGGTGCCCTTTTGACGAATCCGACTGAAAATTAGTCAGAAAAGACTCAAGACAATGATCTTACTCTCTGCCGAATTTTGTGACGTTTTGGCAAAAGGCGTGGCTATTAAGGTGCTGAAAAGTCCGATTGTACTCTGTGGCAACAAAAGCTCCGGCAACATGACTCAGATCATCCTATCTTCTCGAAGTTGTACACATTTGAGGATACTTCAGCCCTGAAGACATCTACCAACTTATTTTATATCGTAGTAGTAGCGCCACCAACTGGTAAAAGCTAATACAAGTTATTTTCTTGGATGTTTTTCTCCGTGCAACTCAACAAGGTCGCCCTCATATATGCTCGGATGACTGTTTCGGCCATGAGGATGTCACAATACGAAATTCGTGATTTTTCGTGAAAAGTTGTGGGAGTGGCATTGCACTGTTCGGCAATAAAACAAAGCTGATTATGAGGTTCTAAATATGAACGACAACTCGTAAAACTTTACACACACATCAGGCCGAGCAAATTTATCAATATTTTATACGTTAGTTGTGCAGCTTTTTTGAAATGGCTCGCCATGGCCCTCGAGAAATGTTAAAAAAAAGCAGCTCTGGTTGAGTGTTTCACCTCGCTTTTTGTAAATTTTATGGAGTACAGTGAACCCTCGGTTATCGCGGTTAATGGGGACCGAGACCACCCGCGAAAACTGAAAATCCGCGAAGTAGCGGCGCACCTTCAAAAATGCTTAAAAAAAATATACAATATATATAATAAATATATATATATATATATATATATATATATATATATATATATATATATATATACGGGGAGAGAGAGAGTGAAATTCATGTTATAACAAAAAAACCAAATTATTATTAAAACGTATTATTTTTTTATTCCCCAGCCATTCTTTTTGTATTTATTTAATTACTCCGACTTTTACCTGCTGGTACGCCGTCCGGTGTGCCCTGTGAAATGAAAGGTGGCATTCTTTATTTATTTATTCATTTATTCATTCATAACTGACAGCCTCGCGCTCCGCTCGTGCCCGGGCAGAAGAGGTGCTCCAATTTGGCTTAACTGTGACACACGCCCGTCCTCCTCCCCCGGAGCTTCCATTCGGTTAAACTTAGGGGCCGCTTGGCACCGCCCGTGCCCGGGGAAGGTGCTCCTCTTCGGCTTACTGTGACGCGAGCATGCCCTCCTCCTCCGGAGCTTCCATTCGGTTAAACTTAGGGGCCGCTTGGAACCGCCCGTGCCCGGGGAAGGTGCTCCTCTTCGGCTTACTGTGACGCGAGCATGCCCTCCTCCTCCGGAGCTTCCATTCGGTTAAACTTAGGGGCCGCTTGGCACCGCCCGTGCCCGGGGAAGGTGCTCCTCTACGGCTTAACTGCCACGCACGCTGGCCGGAGCTCTGGTACGGTCCGAACCGCGCGAAACGTCGCCACCGATCGTGTCCGGGGGAACGTGCTCTTCTTCGTCCACTCTCCTCTTCGCCCACGCTCTTCTTCGGCGCACGCCGGCCGTCTAACCGCTCCAGCGCCCCGTCGTGCCGCTCGGCGAAACTACAATGCCCCCGAATATTTTTTAGACCCGCGAAGCACTGAACCCGCGAAAGGTGAACCTCGAAGTAGCGAGGGTTCACTGTATGTATAAGACCAAGACCTACAAAAAAGTCTCTTGGAGCAATGAGCTAGGTTTTACAGGAAGTCGGCCATTTTGAATTTACTTAAAAGGGGGCGGGTCTCCACAATGGACTTTGTGTAGAAATTATTATTGGGGCCCGAGCAGCGACCGCGGCGAGGTCCCTATTGTTTTTGTAGAAAATATTATTACTTTTATTATTATTATTATTATTATTATTATTATTATTAGGGCCTGAGCAGCGACCGCTGCGAAGTCCCTATTGTTTTTGTAGAAATTATTATTATTATTATTTTTCCGATTGTTCGATCGCATTTTTGACCCCCGAAACATGCACAAAAACTCACCAAACTTGGCAGTCTCATTGGGCATGGCGAAAAATTTGATATTTTTTAACGTCTAATATGAACAGGAAGTGAGTTATGAATTTTTGAAAGTCCGACTTTTGCCCTTTTTTGCATGTTTACAGGGGTCATTCTTTTGCACCCTGATCCTAAAGGCTTCATCTGATTGCCTTAAAGTTCTGTCTGGAGCATCTTAAGACCTGGGACAAACACTGGGGCTAAAATTTTTTGTTTCCGAAATACTATATGACGGGGGCGGGGCTTCAAAGTTTTCACTTAAGATTTCCTTCGCCGCAATGGACAAAATGCTTAATAACTCTCCTGCCCGTGCTGCTAAAAATCCAAAACTTCACATGTACATAAAGAGTCGGTACCTGAAGACATCTATATGTTTATATTCAGTTATACACCTTGCGCCAATCAATATAAATGTTTACATTTTGACGTACTGCACGGTGCCCTTTTAACGAATCCGACTGAAAATTGGCTAGAAAAGACTCAAGACATTGATCTTACTCTATCCCTATTTTTATGACTTTCCTTCAAAGGGCGTGGCTATTACGGTGCCGCAGAGTCTGATTATTCTCCGTGGCAACAAAAGTTCCTGCAAAATGATTCAGATGATCCATCTTCTGGAAATCTTTCACATTTGAGGATATTCAGGCCCTGAAGACGGCTGCCAACTTATTTTTGATCGCAGTGGTAGCGCCACCAACTGGTTAAAACAAATACAAATTATTTTCGTTGATGTTTTTCTCCGGGCAGGTTAACAAAATCTACCTTATATTTGCTCGGATGAGTGTTTAGGCCTTGAGCATGTCACAATACGAAAGTCTTTCGCCTTCTTCAGAGTGTCACATGATGGTGTCTTGTGACCCGTCTTTATCAGCTGATGTTCCATGAGGGCGTGACTTACCTGTCACAAGAATGAAGGCAAGTCACGCCCCCCGCTGTCCGTTCACTCCGCCAAGATGCTGGTCCAGGTGGTAGAGAGGATGAAGGCTCCCTTGTCTCTGTTCATGGTTTTTATGCCTCGCTTGCAGATCTCAATGGCCTCTCTGATCCAGCGCTGTTGTTTGTTCTCTTCTGTGCGGATGACCCTGCCCTTCTCCCGGTCCATGATGTGGTTTTCCCTTTTGCAGTGGTCAGTGATTGCTGATTTGTAATGTTCATGTTGTGCTTGTTCTTTTACTGCTCTGATTTTTTCATTTTTTTGACAGGTAAGTCACACCCTCATGGAACATCAGCTCAAGACACCATCATGCGACACTCTGAAGAAGGCGAAAGACTCGCCGAAACATGTCAGGTAAAAAATTAACCTAAAACATAATTGTCTGCTTTTAATAAATCAGTCAAATATCAATAATAAGAAGACAAAATGAACCTAATACAAATAAATGAATGCTTAATAACTCCCCTGCACATGCTCCTAAAAATCCAAACCTTCACCTGTAAATAAAACGTCCCGACCTGAAGACATCTTAATGTTATTATTTTGTTATACACACAGTGCCGCCAAGTGGAATCAAAAATTTGTTTTTATTTTAATTTTCACGTACTGCATGGTGCCCTTTTGACGAATCCGACTGAAAATTAGTCAGAAAAGACTTAAGACAATGATCTTACTCTCTGCCGAATTTTGTGACGTTTTGGCAAAAGGCGTGGCTATTAAGGTGCTGAAAAGTCCGATTGTACTCTGTGGCAACAAAAGCTCCGGCAACATGACTCAGATGATCCTATCTTCTCGAAGTTGTACACATTTGAGGATACTTCAGCCCTGAAGACATCTACCAACTTATTTTACATCGTAGTAGTAGCGCCACCAACTGGTAAAAGCTAATACAAGTTATTTTCTTGGATGTTTTTCTCCGTGCAACTCAACAAGGTCGCCCTCATATATGCTCGGATGACTGTTTCGGCCATGAGGATGTCACAATACGAAATTCGTGATTTTTCGTGAAAAGTTGTGGGAGTGGCATTGCACTGTTCAGCAATAAAACAAAGCTGATTATGAGGTTCTAAATATGAACGACAACTCGTAAAACTTTACACACACATCAGGCCGAGCAAATTTATCAATATTTTATACGTTAGTTGTGCAGCTTTTTTGAAATGGCTCGCCATGGCCCTCGAGAAATGTTAAAAAAAAGCAGCTCTGGTTGAGTGTTTCACCTCGCTTTTTGTAAATTTTATGGAGTACAGTGAACCCTCGGTTATCGCGGTTAATGGGGACCGAGACCACCCGCGAAAACTGAAAATCCGCGAAGTAGCGGCGCACCTTCAAAAATGCTTAAAAAAAATATACAATATATATAATAAATATATAAATATATATATATATATATATATATATATATATATATATATACGGGGAGAGAGAGAGTGAAATTCATGTTATAACAAAAAAAACAAATTATTATTAAAACGTATTATTTTTTTATTCCCCAGCCATTCTTTTTGTATTTATTTAATTACTCCGACTTTTACCTGCTGGTACGCCGTCCGGTGTGCCCTGTGAAATGAAAGGTGGCATTCTTTATTTATTTATTCATTTATACATTCATAACTGACAGCCTCGCGCTCCGCTCGTGCCCGGGCAGAAGAGGTGCTCCAATTTGGCTTAACTGTGACACACGCCCGTCCTCCTCCCCCGGAGCTTCCATTCGGTTAAACTTAGGGGCCGCTTGGCACCGCCCGTGCCCGGGGAAGGTGCTCCTCTTCGGCTTACTGTGACGCGAGCATGCCCTCCTCCTCCGGAGCTTCCATTCGGTTAAACTTAGGGGCCGCTTGGAACCGCCCGTGCCCGGGGAAGGTGCTCCTCTTCGGCTTACTGTGACGCGAGCATGCCCTCCTCCTCCGGAGCTTCCATTCGGTTAAACTTAGGGGCCGCTTGGCACTGCCCGTGCCCGGGGAAGGTGCTCCTCTACGGCTTAACTGCCACGCACGCTGGCCGGAGCTCTGGTACGGTCCGAACCGCGCGAAACGTCGCCACCGATCGTGTCCGGGGGAACGTGCTCTTCTTCGTCCACTCTCCTCTTCGCCCACGCTCTTCTTCGGCGCACGCCGGCCGTCTAACCGCTCCAGCGCCCCGTCGTGCCGCTCGGCGAAACTACAATGCGCCCGAATATTTTTTAGACCCGCGAAGCACTGAACCCGCGAAAGGTGAACCGCGAAGTAGCGAGGGTTCACTGTATGTATAAGACCAAGACCTACAAAAAAGTCTCTTGGAGCAATGAGCTAGGTTTTACAGGAAGTCGGCCATTTTGAATTTATTTAAAAGGGGGCGGGTCACCACAATGGACTTTGTGTAGAAATTATTATTGGGGCCCGAGCAGCGACCGCGGCGAGGTCCCTATTGTTTTTGTAGAAAATATTATTACTTTTATTATTATTATTATTATTATTATTAGGGCCTGAGCAGCGACCGCTGCGAAGTCCCTATTGTTTTTGTTGAAATTATTATTATTATTATTTTTCCGATTGTTCGATCGCATTTTTGACCCCTGAAACATGCACAAAAACTCACCAAACTTGGCAGTCTCATCGGGCATGGCGAAAAATTTGATATTTTAACGTCTAATATGAACAGGAAGTGAGTTATGAATTTTTGAAAGTCCGACTTTTGCCCTTTTTTGCATGTTTACAGGGGTCATTCTTTTGCACCCTGATCCTAAAGGCTTCATCTGATTGCCTTAAAATTCTGTCTGTAGCATCTGAAGACCTGGCACAAACACTGGGGCTAAAATTTTTTGTTTCCGAAATACTATATGACGGGGGCGGGGCATCAAAGTTTTCACTTAAGATTTCCTTCGCCGCAATGGACAAAATGCTTAATAACTCTCCTGCACATGCTGCTAAAAATCCAAAACTTCACATGTACATAAAGAGTCTGTACCTGAAGACATCTATATGTTTATATTCAGTTATACACCTTGCGCCAATCAATATCATTTTTTACATTTTGACGTACTGCACGGTGCCCTTTTAACGAATCTGATTGAAAATTGGCTAGAAAAGACTCAAGACATTGATCTTACTCTATCCCTATTTTTGTGACTTTCCTTCGAAGGGCGTGGCTATTACGGTGCCGCAGAGTCTGATTATTCTCCGTGGCAACAAAAGTTCCTGCAAAATGATTCAGATGATCCATCTTCTCGAAATTTTTCACATTTGAGGATATTCAGGCCCTGAAGACGGCTGCCAACTTATTTTTGATCGCAGTGGTAGCGCCACCAACTGGTTAAAACAAATACAAATCATTTTCGTTGATTTTTTTCTCCGGGCAGGTTAACAAAATCTACCTTACATTTGCTCGGATGAGTGTTTAGGCCTTGAGGATGTCACAATACGAAAGTCTTTCGCCTTCTTCAGAGTGTCACATGATGGTGTCTTGTGGCCCGTCTTTATCAGCTGATGTTCCATGAGGGCGTGACTTACCTGTCACAAGAATGAAGGCAAGTCACGCCCCCCGCTGTCCGTTCACTCCGCCAAAATGCTGCTCCAGGTGGTAGAGAGGATGAAGGCTCCCTTGTCTCTGTTCATGGTTTTTATGCCTCGCTTGCAGATCTCAATGGCCTCTCTGATCCAGCGCTGTTGTTTGTTCTCTTCGGTGCGGATGACCCTGCCCTTCTCCCGGTCCATGATGTGGTTTTCCCTTTTGCAGTGGTCAGTGATTGCTGATTTGTAATGTTCATGTTGTGCTTGTTCTTTTACTGCTCTGATTTTTCATTTTTTTGACAGGTAAGTCACACCCTCATGGAACATCAGCTGATAAAGACGGGTCTCAAGACACCATCATGCGACACTCTGAAGAAGGCGAAAGACTCGCCGAAACATGTCAGGTAAAAAATTAACCTAAAACATAATTGTCTGCTTTTAATGAATCAGTCAAATATCAATAATAAGAAGACAAAATGAACCTAATACAAATAAATGAATGCTTAATAACTCCCCTGCACATGCTCCTAAAAATCCAAACCTTCACCTGTAAATAAAACGTCCCGACCTGAAGACATCTTAATGTTATTATTTTGTTATACACACAGTGCCGCCAAGTGGAATCAAAAATTTGTTTTTATTTTAATTTTCACGTACTGCACGGTGCCCTTTTGACGAATCCGACTGAAAATTAGTCAGAAAAGACTCAAGACAATGATCTTACTCTCTGCCAAATTTTGTGACGTTTTGGCAAAAGGCGTGGCTATTAAGGTGCTGAAAAGTCCGATTGTACTCTGTGGCAACAAAAGCTCCGGCAACATGACTCAGATCATCCTATCTTCTCGAAGTTGTACACATTTGAGGATACTTCAGCCCTGAAGACATCTACCAACTTATTTTATATCGTAGTAGTAGCGCCACCAACTGGTAAAAGCTAATACAAGTTATTTTCTTGGATGTTTTTCTCCGTGCAACTCAACAAGGTCGCCCTCATATATGCTCGGATGACTGTTTCGGCCATGAGGATGTCACAATACGAAATTCGTGATTTTTCGTGAAAAGTTGTGGGAGTGGCATTGCACTGTTCGGCAATAAAACAAAGCTGATTATGAGGTTCTAAATATGAACGACAACTCGTAAAACTTTACACACACATCAGGCCGAGCAAATTTATCAATATTTTATACGTTAGTTGTGCAGCTTTTTTGAAATGGCTCGCCATGGCCCTCGAGAAATGTTAAAAAAAAGCAGCTCTGGTTGAGTGTTTCACCTCGCTTTTTGTAAATTTTATGGAGTACAGTGAACCCTCGGTTATCGCGGTTAATGGGGACCGAGACCACCCGCGAAAACTGAAAATCCGCGAAGTAGCGGCGCACCTTCAAAAATGCTTAAAAAAAATATACAATATATATAATAAATATATATATATATATATATATATATATATATATATATATATATATATATATATATATATATATATATATATATATATATACGGGGAGAGAGAGAGTGAAATTCATGTTATAACAAAAAAACCAAATTATTATTAAAACGTATTATTTTTTTATTCCCCAGCCATTCTTTTTGTATTTATTTAATTACTCCGACTTTTACCTGCTGGTACGCCGTCCGGTGTGCCCTGTGAAATGAAAGGTGGCATTCTTTATTTATTTATTCATTTATTCATTCATAACTGACAGCCTCGCGCTCCGCTCGTGCCCGGGCAGAAGAGGTGCTCCAATTTGGCTTAACTGTGACACACGCCCGTCCTCCTCCCCCGGAGCTTCCATTCGGTTAAACTTAGGGGCCGCTTGGCACCGCCCGTGCCCGGGGAAGGTGCTCCTCTTCGGCTTACTGTGACGCGAGCATGCCCTCCTCCTCCGGAGCTTCCATTCGGTTAAACTTAGGGGCCGCTTGGAACCGCCCGTGCCCGGGGAAGGTGCTCCTCTTCGGCTTACTGTGACGCGAGCATGCCCTCCTCCTCCGGAGCTTCCATTCGGTTAAACTTAGGGGCCGCTTGGCACCGCCCGTGCCCGGGGAAGGTGCTCCTCTACGGCTTAACTGCCACGCACGCTGGCCGGAGCTCTGGTACGGTCCGAACCGCGCGAAACGTCGCCACCGATCGTGTCCGGGGGAACGTGCTCTTCTTCGTCCACTCTCCTCTTCGCCCACGCTCTTCTTCGGCGCACGCCGGCCGTCTAACCGCTCCAGCGCCCCGTCGTGCCGCTCGGCGAAACTACAATGCCCCCGAATATTTTTTAGACCCGCGAAGCACTGAACCTGCGAAAGGTGAACCGCGAAGTAGCGAGGGTTCACTGTATGTATAAGACCAAGACCTACAAAAAAGTCTCTTGGAGCAATGAGCTAGGTTTTACAGGAAGTCGGCCATTTTGAATTTACTTAAAAGGGGGCGGGTCACCACAATGGACTTTGTGTAGAAATTATTATTGGGGCCCGAGCAGCGACCGCGGCGAGGTCCCTATTGTTTTTGTAGAAAATATTATTACTTTTATTATTATTATTATTATTATTATTAGGGCCTGAGCAGCGACCGCTGCGAAGTCCCTATTGTTTTTGTAGAAATTATTATTATTATTTTTCCGATTGTTCGATCGCATTTTTGACCCCCGAAACATGCACAAAAACTCACCAAACCTGGCAGTCTCATCGGGCATGGCGAAAAATTTGATATTTTAACGTCTAATATGAACAGGAAGTGAGTTATGAATTTTTGAAAGTCCGACTTTTGCCCTTTTTTGCATGTTTACAGGGGTCATTCTTTTGCACCCTGATCCTAAAGGCTTCATCTGATTGCCTTAAAATTCTGTCTGTAGCATCTGAAGACCTGGGACAAACACTGGGGCTAAAATTTTTTGTTTCCGAAATACTATATGACGGGGGCGGGGCATCAAAGTTTTCACTTAAGATTTCCTTCGCCGCAATGGACAAAATGCTTAATAACTCTCCTGCACATGCTGCTAAAAATCCAAAACTTCACATGTACATAAAGAGTCTGTACCTGAAGACATCTATATGTTTATATTCAGTTATACACCTTTCGCCAATCAATATCATTTTTTACATTTTGACGTACTGCACGGTGCCCTTTTAACGAATCTGATTGAAAATTGGCTAGAAAAGACTCAAGACATTGATCTTACTCTATCCCTATTTTTGTGACTTTCCTTCGAAGGGCGTGGCTATTACGGTGCCGCAGAGTCTGATTATTCTCCGTGGCAACAAAAGTTCCTGCAAAATGATTCAGATGATCCATCTTCTCGAAATTTTTCACATTTGAGGATATTCAGGCCCTGAAGACGGCTGCCAACTTATTTTTGATCGCAGTGGTAGCGCCACCAACTGGTTAAAACAAATATAAATTATTTTCGTTGATGTTTTTCTCCGGGCATGTTAACAAAATCTACCTTATATTTGCTCGGATGAGTGTTTAGGCCTTGAGCATGTCACAATACGAAAGTCTTTCGCCTTCTTCAGAGTGTCACATGATGGTGTCTTGTGACCCGCCTTTATCAGCTGATGTTCCATGAGGGCGTGACTTACCTGTCACAAGAATGAAGGCAAGTCACGCCCCCCGCTGTCCGTTCACTCCGCCAAGATGCTGGTCCAGGTGGTAGAGAGGATGAAGGCTCCCTTGTCTCTGTTCATGGTTTTTATGCCTCGCTTGCAGATCGCAATGGCCTCTCTGATCCAGCGCTGTTGTTTGTTCTCTTCTGTGCGGATGACCCTGCCCTTCTCCCGGTCCATGATGTGGTTTTCCCTTTTGCAGTGGTCAGTGATTGCTGATTTGTAATGTTCATGTTGTGCTTGTTCTTTTACTGCTCTGATTTTTTTCATTTTTTTGACAGGTAAGTCACACCCTCATGGAACATCAGCTCAAGACACCATCATGCGACACTCTGAAGTAGGCGAAAGACTCGCCGAAACATGTCAGGTAAAAAATTAACCTAAAACATAATTGTCTGCTTTTAATGAATCAGTCAAATATCAATAATAAGAAGACAAAATGAACCTAATACAAATAAATGAATGCTTAATAACTCCCCTGCACATGCTCCTAAAAATCCAAACCTTCACCTGTAAATAAAACGTCCCGACCTGAAGACATCTTAATGTTATTATTTTGTTATACACACAGTGCCGCCAAGTGGAATAAAAAATTTGTTTTTATTTTAATTGTCACGTACTGCACGGTGCCCTTTCGACGAATCCGACTGAAAATTAGTCAGAAAAGACTCAAGACAATGATCTTACTCTCTGCCGAATTTTGTGACGTTTTGGCAAAAGGCGTGGCTATTACGGTGCTGAAAAGTCCGATTGTACTCTGTGGCAACAAAAGCTCCAGCAACATGACTCAGATGATCCTATCTTCTCGAAGTTGCACACATTTGAGGATACTTCAGCCCTGAAGACATCTACCAACTTATTTTTCATCGTAGTAGTAGCGCCCCCAACTGGTAAAAGCTAATACAAGTTATTTTCTTGGATGTTTTTCTCCGTGCAACTCAACAAGGTCGCCCTCATATATGCTCGGATGACTGTTTCGGCCATGAGGATGTCACAATACGAAATTCGTCCTTTTTCATGAAAAGTTGTGGGAGTGGCATTGCACTGTTCGGCAATAAAACAAAGCTGATTATGAGGTTCTAAATATGAACGACAACTCGTGAAACTTTACACACACATCAGGCCGAGCAAATTTATCAATATTTTATACGTTAGTTGTGCAGCTTTTTTGAAATGGCTCGCCATGGCCCTCGAGAAATGTTCAAAAAAGCAGCCCTGGTTGAGTGTTTCACCTCGCTTTTTGTAAATTTTATGGAGTACAGTGAACCCTCGGTTATCGCGGTTAATGGGGACCGAGACCACCCGCGAAAACTGAAAATCCGCGAAGTAGCGGCGCACCTTCAAAAATGCTTAAAAAAAATATATAATAAATATATAAATATATATATATATATATATATATATATATATATATATACGGGGGGAGAGAGAGAGAGAGAGAGTGAAATTCATGTTATAACAAAAAAAACAAATTATTATTAAAACTTATTATTTTTTTATTCCCCAACCATTCTTTTTGTATTTATTTAATTACTCCGACTTTTACCTGCTGGTACGCCGTCCGGTGTGCCCTGTGAAATGAAAGGTGGCATTCTTTATTTATTTATTCATTTATTCATTCATAACTGACAGCCTCGCGCTCCGCTTGTGCCCGGCAGAAGAGGTGCTCCAATTCGGCTTAACTGTGACACACGCCCGCCCTCCTCCCCCGGAGCTTCCATTCGGTTAAACTTAGGGGCCGCTTGGCACCGCCCGTGCCCGGGGAAGGTGCTCCTCTTCGGCTTACTGTGACGCGAGCATGCCCTCCTCCTCCGGAGCTTCCATTCGGTTAAACTTAGGGGCCGCTTGGAACCGCCCGTGCCCGGGGAAGGTGCTCCTCTTCGGCTTACTGTGACGCGAGCATGCCCTCCTCCTCCGGAGCTTCCATTCGGTTAAACTCAGGGGCCGCTTGGAACCGCCCGTGCCCGGGGAAGGTGCTCCTCTACGGCTTAACTGCCACGCACGCCGGCCGGAGCTCTGGTACGGTCCGAACCGCGCGAAACGTCGCCACCGATCGTGTCCGGGGGAACGTGCTCTTCTTCGTCCACTCTCCTCTTCGCCCACGCTCTTCTTCGGCGCACGCCGGCCGTCTAACCGCTCCAGCGCCCCGTCGTGCCGCTCGGCGAAACTACAATGCCCCCGAATATTTTTTAGACCCGCGAAGCACTGAACCCGCGAAAGGTGAACCTCGAAGTAGCGAGGGTTCACTGTATGTATAAGACCAAGACCTACAAAAAAGTCTCTTGGAGCAATGAGCTAGGTTTTACAGGAAGTCGGCCATTTTGAATTTACTTAAAAGGGGGCGGGTCTCCACAATGGACTTTGTGTAGAAATTATTATTGGGGCCCGAGCAGCGACCGCGGCGAGGTCCCTATTGTTTTTGTAGAAAATATTATTACTTTTATTATTATTATTATTATTATTATTATTATTATTATTAGGGCCTGAGCAGCGACCGCTGCGAAGTCCCTATTGTTTTTGTAGAAATTATTATTATTATTATTTTTCCGATTGTTCGATCGCATTTTTGACCCCCGAAACATGCACAAAAACTCACCAAACTTGGCAGTCTCATCGGGCATGGCGAAAAATTTGATATTTTTTAACGTCTAATATGAACAGGAAGTGAGTTATGAATTTTTGAAAGTCCGACTTTTGCCCTTTTTTGCATGTTTACAGGGGTCATTCTTTTGCACCCTGATCCTAAAGGCTTCATCTGATTGCCTTAAAGTTCTGTCTGGAGCATCTTAAGACCTGGGACAAACACTGGGGCTAAAATCTTTTGTTTCCGAAATACTATATGACGGGGGCGGGGCTTCAAAGTTTTCACTTAAGATTTCCTTCGCCGCAATGGACAAAATGCTTAATAACTCTCCTGCCCGTGCTGCTAAAAATCCAAAACTTCACATGTACATAAAGAGTCGGTACCTGAAGACATCTATATGTTTATATTCAGTTATACACCTTGCGCCAATCAATATAAATGTTTACATTTTGACGTACTGCACGGTGCCCTTTTAACGAATCCGACTGAAAATTGGCTAGAAAAGACTCAAGACATTGATCTTACTCTATCCCTATTTTTATGACTTTCCTTCAAAGGGCGTGGCTATTACGGTGCCGCAGAGTCTGATTATTCTCCGTGGCAACAAAAGTTCCTGCAAAATGATTCAGATGATCCATCTTCTGGAAATCTTTCACATTTGAGGATATTCAGGCCCTGAAGACGGCTGCCAACTTATTTTTGATCGCAGTGGTAGCGCCACCAACTGGTTAAAACAAATACAAATTATTTTCGTTGATGTTTTTCTCCGGGCAGGTTAACAAAATCTACCTTATATTTGCTCGGATGAGTGTTTAGGCCTTGAGCATGTCACAATACGAAAGTCTTTCGCCTTCTTCAGAGTGTCACATGATGGTGTCTTGTGACCCGTCTTTATCAGCTGATGTTCCATGAGGGCGTGACTTACCTGTCACAAGAATGAAGGCAAGTCACGCCCCCCGCTGTCCGTTCACTCCGCCAAGATGCTGGTCCAGGTGGTAGAGAGGATGAAGGCTCCCTTGTCTCTGTTCATGGTTTTTATGCCTCGCTTGCAGATCTCAATGGCCTCTCTGATCCAGCGCTGTTGTTTGTTCTCTTCTGTGCGGATGACCCTGCCCTTCTCCCGGTCCATGATGTGGTTTTCCCTTTTGCAGTGGTCAGTGATTGCTGATTTGTAATGTTCATGTTGTGCTTGTTCTTTTACTGCTCTGATTTTTTCATTTTTTTGACAGGTAAGTCACACCCTCATGGAACATCAGCTCAAGACACCATCATGCGACACTCTGAAGAAGGCGAAAGACTCGCCGAAACATGTCAGGTAAAAAATTAACCTAAAACATAATTGTCTGCTTTTAATGAATCAGTCAAATATCAATAATAAGAAGACAAAATGAACCTAATACAAATAAATGAATGCTTAATAACTCCCCTGCACATGCTCCTAAAAATCCAAACCTTCACCTGTAAATAAAACGTCCCGACCTGAAGACATCTTAATGTTATTATTTTGTTATACACACAGTGCCGCCAAGTGGAATCAAAAATTTGTTTTTATTTTAATTTTCACGTACTGCATGGTGCCCTTTTGACGAATCCGACTGAAAATTAGTCAGAAAAGACTTAAGACAATGATCTTACTCTCTGCCGAATTTTGTGACGTTTTGGCAAAAGGCGTGGTTATTAAGGTGCTGAAAAGTCCGATTGTACTCTGTGGCAACAAAAGCTCCGGCAACATGACTCAGATGATCCTATCTTCTCGAAGTTGTACACATTTGAGGATACTTCAGCCCTGAAGACATCTACCAACTTATTTTACATCGTAGTAGTAGCGCCACCAACTGGTAAAAGCTAATACAAGTTATTTTCTTGGATGTTTTTCTCCGTGCAACTCAACAAGGTCGCCCTCATATATGCTCGGATGACTGTTTCGGCCATGAGGATGTCACAATACGAAATTCGTGATTTTTCGTGAAAAGTTGTGGGAGTGGCATTGCACTGTTCAGCAATAAAACAAAGCTGATTATGAGGTTCTAAATATGAACGACAACTCGTAAAACTTTACACACACATCAGGCCGAGCAAATTTATCAATATTTTATACGTTAGTTGTGCAGCTTTTTTGAAATGGCTCGCCATGGCCCTCGAGAAATGTTAAAAAAAAGCAGCTCTGGTTGAGTGTTTCACCTCGCTTTTTGTAAATTTTATGGAGTACAGTGAACCCTCGGTTATCGCGGTTAATGGGGACCGAGACCACCCGCGAAAACTGAAAATCCGCGAAGTAGCGGCGCACCTTCAAAAATGCTTAAAAAAAATATACAATATATATAATAAATATATAATATATATATATATATATATATATATATATATATATATATATATATACGGGGAGAGGGAGAGTGAAATTCATGTTATAACAAAAAAAACAAATTATTATTAAAACGTATTATTTTTTTATTCCCCAGCCATTCTTTTTGTATTTATTTAATTACTCCGACTTTTACCTGCTGGTACGCCGTCCGGTGTGCCCTGTGAAATGAAAGGTGGCATTCTTTATTTATTTATTCATTTATACATTCATAACTGACAGCCTCGCGCTCCGCTCGTGCCCGGGCAGAAGAGGTGCTCCAATTTGGCTTAACTGTGACACACGCCCGTCCTCCTCCCCCGGAGCTTCCATTCGGTTAAACTTAGGGGCCGCTTGGCACCGCCCGTGCCCGGGGAAGGTGCTCCTCTTCGGCTTACTGTGACGCGAGCATGCCCTCCTCCTCCGGAGCTTCCATTCGGTTAAACTTAGGGGCCGCTTGGAACCGCCCGTGCCCGGGGAAGGTGCTCCTCTTCGGCTTACTGTGACGCGAGCATGCCCTCCTCCTCCGGAGCTTCCATTCGGTTAAACTTAGGGGCCGCTTGGCACTGCCCGTGCCCGGGGAAGGTGCTCCTCTACGGCTTAACTGCCACGCACGCTGGCCGGAGCTCTGGTACGGTCCGAACCGCGCGAAACGTCGCCACCGATCGTGTCCGGGGGAACGTGCTCTTCTTCGTCCACTCTCCTCTTCGCCCACGCTCTTCTTCGGCGCACGCCGGCCGTCTAACCGCTCCAGCGCCCCGTCGTGCCGCTCGGCGAAACTACAATGCGCCCGAATATTTTTTAGACCCGCGAAGCACTGAACCCGCGAAAGGTGAACCGCGAAGTAGCGAGGGTTCACTGTATGTATAAGACCAAGACCTACAAAAAAGTCTCTTGGAGCAATGAGCTAGGTTTTACAGGAAGTCGGCCATTTTGAATTTACTTAAAAGGGGGCGGGTCACCACAATGGACTTTGTGTAGAAATTATTATTGGGGCCCGAGCAGCGACCGCGGCGAGGTCCCTATTGTTTTTGTAGAAAATATTATTACTTTTATTATTATTATTATTATTATTATTAGGGCCTGAGCAGCGACCGCTGCGAAGTCCCTATTGTTTTTGTTGAAATTATTATTATTATTATTTTTCCGATTGTTCGATCGCATTTTTGACCCCTGAAACATGCACAAAAACTCACCAAACTTGGCAGTCTCATCGGGCATGGCGAAAAATTTGATATTTTAACGTCTAATATGAACAGGAAGTGAGTTATGAATTTTTAAAAGTCCGACTTTTGCCCTTTTTTGCATGTTTACAGGGGTCATTCTTTTGCACCCTGATCCTAAAGGCTTCATCTGATTGCCTTAAAATTCTGTCTGTAGCATCTGAAGACCTGGCACAAACACTGGGGCTAAAATTTTTTGTTTCCGAAATACTATATGACGGGGGCGGGGCATCAAAGTTTTCACTTAAGATTTCCTTCGCCGCAATGGACAAAATGCTTAATAACTCTCCTGCACATGCTGCTAAAAATCCAAAACTTCACATGTACATAAAGAGTCTGTACCTGAAGACATCTATATGTTTATATTCAGTTATACACCTTGCGCCAATCAATATCATTTTTTACATTTTGACGTACTGCACGGTGCCCTTTTAACGAATATCTGATTGAAAATTGGCTAGAAAAGACTCAAGACATTGATCTTACTCTATCCCTATTTTTGTGACTTTCCTTCGAAGGGCGTGGCTATTACGGTGCTGCAGAGTCTGATTATTCTCCGTGGCAACAAAAGTTCCTGCAAAATGATTCAGATGATCCATCTTCTCGAAATTTTTCACATTTGAGGATATTCAGGCCCTGAAGACGGCTGCCAACTTATTTTTGATCGCAGTGGTAGCGCCACCAACTGGTTAAAACAAATACAAATCATTTTCGTTGATTTTTTTCTCCGGGCAGGTTAACAAAATCTACCTTACATTTGCTCGGATGAGTGTTTAGGCCTTGAGGATGTCACAATACGAAAGTCTTTCGCCTTCTTCAGAGTGTCACATGATGGTGTCTTGTGGCCCGTCTTTATCAGCTGATGTTCCATGAGGGCGTGACTTACCTGTCACAAGAATGAAGGCAAGTCACGCCCCCCGCTGTCCGTTCACTCCGCCAAAATGCTGCTCCAGGTGGTAGAGAGGATGAAGGCTCCCTTGTCTCTGTTCATGGTTTTTATGCCTCGCTTGCAGATCTCAATGGCCTCTCTGATCCAGCGCTGTTGTTTGTTCTCTTCGGTGCGGATGACCCTGCCCTTCTCCCGGTCCATGATGTGGTTTTCCCTTTTGCAGTGGTCAGTGATTGCTGATTTGTAATGTTCATGTTGTGCTTGTTCTTTTACTGCTCTGATTTTTCATTTTTTTGACAGGTAAGTCACACCCTCATGGAACATCAGCTGATAAAGACGGGTCTCAAGACACCATCATGCGACACTCTGAAGAAGGCGAAAGACTCGCCGAAACATGTCAGGTAAAAAATTAACCTAAAACATAATTGTCTGCTTTTAATGAATCAGTCAAATATCAATAATAAGAAGACAAAATGAACCTATGCTTAATAACTCCCTGCACCATGCTCCTAAAAATCCAACCCTTCACCTGTACATAAAACGTCCCGACCTGAAGACATCTTAATGTTATTATTTTGTTATACACACAGTGCCGCCAAGTGGAATCAAAAATTTGTTTTATTTTAATTTTCACGTACTGCACGGTGCCCTTTTGACGAATCCGACTGAAAATTAGTCAGAAAAGACTCAAGACAATGATCTTACTCTCTGCCGAATTTTGTGACGTTTTGGCTAAAAGGCGTGGCTATTAAGGTGCTGAAAAGTTCCGATTGTACTCTGTGGCAACAAAAGCTCCGGCAACATGACTCAGATCATCCTATCTCTCGAAGTTGTACACATTTGAGGATACTTCAGCCCTGAAGACATCTACCAACTTATTTTATATCGTAGTTAGTAGCGCCACCAACTGGTAAAAGCTAATACAAGTTATTTTCTTGGATGTTTTTCTCCGTGCAACTCAACAAGGTCGCCCTCATATATGCTCGGATGACTGTTTCGGCCATGAGGATGTCACAATACGAAATTCGTGATTTTTCGTGAAAAGTTGTGGGAGTGGCATTGCACTGTTCGGCAATAAAAACAAAGCTGATTATGAGGTTCTAAATATGAACGACAACTCGTAAAACTTTACACACACATCAGGCCGAGCAAATTTATCAATATTTTATACGTTAGTTGTGCAGCTTTTTTGAAATGGCTCGGCCATGGCCCTCGAGGAAATGTTAAAAAAAAGCAGCTCTGGTTGAGTGTTTCACCTCGCTTTTTGTAAATTTTATGGAGTACAGTGAACCCTCGGTTATCGCGGTTAATGGGGACCGAGACCACCCGCGAAAACTGAAAATCCGCGAAGTAGCGGCGCACCTTCAAAAATGCTTAAAAAAAATATACAATATATATAATAAATATATTATATATATATATATATATATATATATATATATATATATATATATATATATATACGGGGAGAGAGAGAGTGAAAATTCATGTTATAACAAAAAAAAACCAAATTATTATTAAAACGTATTATTTTTTATTCCCCAGCCATTCTTTTTGTATTTATTTAATTACTCCGACTTTTACCTGCTGGTACGCCCGTCCGGTGTGCCCTGTGAAATGAAAGGTGGCATTCTTTATTTATTTATTCATTTATTCATTCATAACTGACAGCCTCGCGCTCCGCTCGTGCCCGGCCCGGGCAGAAGAGGTGCTCCAATTTGGCTTAACTGTGACACACGCCCGTCCTCCTCCCCCGGAGCTTCCATTCGGTTAAACTTAGGGGCCGCTTGGCACCGCCCGTGCCCGGGGAAGGTGCTCCTCTTCGGCTTACTGTGACGCGAGCATGCCCTCCTCCTCCGGAGCTTCCATTCGGTTAAACTTAGGGGCCGCTTGGAACCGCCCGTGCCCGGGGAAGGTGCTCCTCTTCGGCTTACTGTGACGCGAGCATGCCCTCCTCCTCCGGAGCTTCCATTCGGTTAAACTTAGGGGCCGCTTGGCACCGCCCGTGCCCGGGGAAGGTGCTCCTCTACGGCTTAACTGCCACGCACGCTGGCCGGAGCTCTGGTACGGTCCGAACCGCGCGAAACGTCGCCACCGATCGTGTCCGGGGGAACGTGCTCTTCTTCGTCCACTCTCCTCTTCGCCCACGCTCTTCTTCGGCGCACGCCGGCCGTCTAACCGCTCCAGCGCCCCGTCGTGCCGCTCGGCGAAACTACAATGCCCCCGAATATTTTTTAGACCCGCGAAGCACTGAACCCGCGAAAGGTGAACCTCGAAGTAGCGAGGGTTCACTGTATGTATAAGACCAAGACCTACAAAAAAGTCTCTTGGAGCAATGAGCTAGGTTTTACAGGAAGTCGGCCATTTTGAATTTACTTAAAAGGGGGCGGGTCTCCACAATGGACTTTGTGTAGAAATTATTATTGGGGCCCGAGCAGCGACCGCGGCGAGGTCCCTATTGTTTTTGTAGAAAATATTATTACTTTTATTATTATTATTATTATTATTATTATTATTATTAGGGCCTGAGCAGCGACCGCTGCGAAGTCCCTATTGTTTTTGTAGAAATTATTATTATTATTATTTTTCCGATTGTTCGATCGCATTTTTGACCCCCGAAACATGCACAAAAACTCACCAAACTTGGCAGTCTCATCGGGCATGGCGAAAAATTTGATATTTTTTAACGTCTAATATGAACAGGAAGTGAGTTATGAATTTTTGAAAGTCCGACTTTTGCCCTTTTTTGCATGTTTACAGGGGTCATTCTTTTGCACCCTGATCCTAAAGGCTTCATCTGATTGCCTTAAAGTTCTGTCTGGAGCATCTTAAGACCTGGGACAAACACTGGGGCTAAAATTTTTTGTTTCCGAAATACTATATGACGGGGGCGGGGCTTCAAAGTTTTCACTTAAGATTTCCTTCGCCGCAATGGACAAAATGCTTAATAACTCTCCTGCCCGTGCTGCTAAAAATCCAAAACTTCACATGTACATAAAGAGTCGGTACCTGAAGACATCTATATGTTTATATTCAGTTATACACCTTGCGCCAATCAATATAAATGTTTACATTTTGACGTACTGCACGGTGCCCTTTTAACGAATCCGACTGAAAATTGGCTAGAAAAGACTCAAGACATTGATCTTACTCTATCCCTATTTTTATGACTTTCCTTCAAAGGGCGTGGCTATTACGGTGCCGCAGAGTCTGATTATTCTCCGTGGCAACAAAAGTTCCTGCAAAATGATTCAGATGATCCATCTTCTGGAAATCTTTCACATTTGAGGATATTCAGGCCCTGAAGACGGCTGCCAACTTATTTTTGATCGCAGTGGTAGCGCCACCAACTGGTTAAAACAAATACAAATTATTTTCGTTGATGTTTTTCTCCGGGCAGGTTAACAAAATCTACCTTATATTTGCTCGGATGAGTGTTTAGGCCTTGAGCATGTCACAATACGAAAGTCTTTCGCCTTCTTCAGAGTGTCACATGATGGTGTCTTGTGACCCGTCTTTATCAGCTGATGTTCCATGAGGGCGTGACTTACCTGTCACAAGAATGAAGGCAAGTCACGCCCCCCGCTGTCCGTTCACTCCGCCAAGATGCTGGTCCAGGTGGTAGAGAGGATGAAGGCTCCCTTGTCTCTGTTCATGGTTTTTATGCCTCGCTTGCAGATCTCAATGGCCTCTCTGATCCAGCGCTGTTGTTTGTTCTCTTCTGTGCGGATGACCCTGCCCTTCTCCCGGTCCATGATGTGGTTTTCCCTTTTGCAGTGGTCAGTGATTGCTGATTTGTAATGTTCATGTTGTGCTTGTTCTTTTACTGCTCTGATTTTTTCATTTTTTTGACAGGTAAGTCACACCCTCATGGAACATCAGCTCAAGACACCATCATGCGACACTCTGAAGAAGGCGAAAGACTCGCCGAAACATGTCAGGTAAAAAATTAACCTAAAACATAATTGTCTGCTTTTAATGAATCAGTCAAATATCAATAATAAGAAGACAAAATGAACCTAATACAAATAAATGAATGCTTAATAACTCCCCTGCACATGCTCCTAAAAATCCAAACCTTCACCTGTAAATAAAACGTCCCGACCTGAAGACATCTTAATGTTATTATTTTGTTATACACACAGTGCCGCCAAGTGGAATCAAAAATTTGTTTTTATTTTAATTTTCACGTACTGCATGGTGCCCTTTTGACGAATCCGACTGAAAATTAGTCAGAAAAGACTTAAGACAATGATCTTACTCTCTGCCGAATTTTGTGACGTTTTGGCAAAAGGCGTGGCTATTAAGGTGCTGAAAAGTCCGATTGTACTCTGTGGCAACAAAAGCTCCGGCAACATGACTCAGATGATCCTATCTTCTCGAAGTTGTACACATTTGAGGATACTTCAGCCCTGAAGACATCTACCAACTTATTTTACATCGTAGTAGTAGCGCCACCAACTGGTAAAAGCTAATACAAGTTATTTTCTTGGATGTTTTTCTCCGTGCAACTCAACAAGGTCGCCCTCATATATGCTCGGATGACTGTTTCGGCCATGAGGATGTCACAATACGAAATTCGTGATTTTTCGTGAAAAGTTGTGGGAGTGGCATTGCACTGTTCAGCAATAAAACAAAGCTGATTATGAGGTTCTAAATATGAACGACAACTCGTAAAACTTTACACACACATCAGGCCGAGCAAATTTATCAATATTTTATACGTTAGTTGTGCAGCTTTTTTGAAATGGCTCGCCATGGCCCTCGAGAAATGTTAAAAAAAAGCAGCTCTGGTTGAGTGTTTCACCTCGCTTTTTGTAAATTTTATGGAGTACAGTGAACCCTCGGTTATCGCGGTTAATGGGGACCGAGACCACCCGCGAAAACTGAAAATCCGCGAAGTAGCAGCGCACCTTCAAAAATGCTTAAAAAAAATATACAATATATATAATAAATATATAAATATATATATATATATATATATATATATATATATATATATACGGGGAGAGAGAGAGTGAAATTCATGTTATAACAAAAAAAACAAATTATTATTAAAACGTATTATTTTTTTATTCCCCAGCCATTCTTTTTGTATTTATTTAATTACTCCGACTTTTACCTGCTGGTACGCCGTCCGGTGTGCCCTGTGAAATGAAAGGTGGCATTCTTTATTTATTTATTCATTTATACATTCATAACTGACAGCCTCGCGCTCCGCTCGTGCCCGGGCAGAAGAGGTGCTCCAATTTGGCTTAACTGTGACACACGCCCGTCCTCCTCCCCCGGAGCTTCCATTCGGTTAAACTTAGGGGCCGCTTGGCACCGCCCGTGCCCGGGGAAGGTGCTCCTCTTCGGCTTACTGTGACGCGAGCATGCCCTCCTCCTCCGGAGCTTCCATTCGGTTAAACTTAGGGGCCGCTTGGAACCGCCCGTGCCCGGGGAAGGTGCTCCTCTTCGGCTTACTGTGACGCGAGCATGCCCTCCTCCTCCGGAGCTTCCATTCGGTTAAACTTAGGGGCCGCTTGGCACTGCCCGTGCCCGGGGAAGGTGCTCCTCTACGGCTTAACTGCCACGCACGCTGGCCGGAGCTCTGGTACGGTCCGAACCGCGCGAAACGTCGCCACCGATCGTGTCCGGGGGAACGTGCTCTTCTTCGTCCACTCTCCTCTTCGCCCACGCTCTTCTTCGGCGCACGCCGGCCGTCTAACCGCTCCAGCGCCCCGTCGTGCCGCTCGGCGAAACTACAATGCGCCCGAATATTTTTTAGACCCGCGAAGCACTGAACCCGCGAAAGGTGAATCGCGAAGTAGCGAGGGTTCACTGTATGTATAAGACCAAGACCTACAAAAAAGTCTCTTGGAGCAATGAGCTAGGTTTTACAGGAAGTCGGCCATTTTGAATTTACTTAAAAGGGGGCGGGTCACCACAATGGACTTTGTGTAGAAATTATTATTGGGGCCCGAGCAGCGACCGCGGCGAGGTCCCTATTGTTTTTGTAGAAAATATTATTACTTTTATTATTATTATTATTATTATTATTAGGGCCTGAGCAGCGACCGCTGCGAAGTCCCTATTGTTTTTGTTGAAATTATTATTATTATTATTTTTCCGATTGTTCGATCGCATTTTTGACCCCTGAAACATGCACAAAAACTCACCAAACTTGGCAGTCTCATCGGGCATGGCGAAAAATTTGATATTTTAACGTCTAATATGAACAGGAAGTGAGTTATGAATTTTTGAAAGTCCGACTTTTGCCCTTTTTTGCATGTTTACAGGGGTCATTCTTTTGCACCCTGATCCTAAAGGCTTCATCTGATTGCCTTAAAATTCTGTCTGTAGCATCTGAAGACCTGGCACAAACACTGGGGCTAAAATTTTTTGTTTCCGAAATACTATATGACGGGGGCGGGGCATCAAAGTTTTCACTTAAGATTTCCTTCGCCGCAATGGACAAAATGCTTAATAACTCTCCTGCACATGCTGCTAAAAATCCAAAACTTCACATGTACATAAAGAGTCTGTACCTGAAGACATCTATATGTTTATATTCAGTTATACACCTTGCGCCAATCAATATCATTTTTTACATTTTGACGTACTGCACGGTGCCCTTTTAACGAATCTGATTGAAAATTGGCTAGAAAAGACTCAAGACATTGATCTTACTCTATCCCTATTTTTGTGACTTTCCTTCGAAGGGCGTGGCTATTACGGTGCCGCAGAGTCTGATTATTCTCCGTGGCAACAAAAGTTCCTGCAAAATGATTCAGATGATCCATCTTCTCGAAATTTTTCACATTTGAGGATATTCAGGCCCTGAAGACGGCTGCCAACTTATTTTTGATCGCAGTGGTAGCGCCACCAACTGGTTAAAACAAATACAAATCATTTTCGTTGATTTTTTTCTCCGGGCAGGTTAACAAAATCTACCTTACATTTGCTCGGATGAGTGTTTAGGCCTTGAGGATGTCACAATACGAAAGTCTTTCGCCTTCTTCAGAGTGTCACATGATGGTGTCTTGTGGCCCGTCTTTATCAGCTGATGTTCCATGAGGGCGTGACTTACCTGTCACAAGAATGAAGGCAAGTCACGCCCCCCGCTGTCCGTTCACTCCGCCAAAATGCTGCTCCAGGTGGTAGAGAGGATGAAGGCTCCCTTGTCTCTGTTCATGGTTTTTATGCCTCGCTTGCAGATCTCAATGGCCTCTCTGATCCAGCGCTGTTGTTTGTTCTCTTCGGTGCGGATGACCCTGCCCTTCTCCCGGTCCATGATGTGGTTTTCCCTTTTGCAGTGGTCAGTGATTGCTGATTTGTAATGTTCATGTTGTGCTTGTTCTTTTACTGCTCTGATTTTTCATTTTTTTGACAGGTAAGTCACACCCTCATGGAACATCAGCTGATAAAGACGGGTCTCAAGACACCATCATGCGACACTCTGAAGAAGGCGAAAGACTCGCCGAAACATGTCAGGTAAAAAATTAACCTAAAACATAATTGTCTGCTTTTAATGAATCAGTCAAATATCAATAATAAGAAGACAAAATGAACCTAATACAAATAAATGAATGCTTAATAACTCCCCTGCACATGCTCCTAAAAATCCAAACCTTCACCTGTAAATAAAACGTCCCGACCTGAAGACATCTTAATGTTATTATTTTGTTATACACACAGTGCCGCCAAGTGGAATCAAAAATTTGTTTTTATTTTAATTTTCACGTACTGCACGGTGCCCTTTTGACGAATCCGACTGAAAATTAGTCAGAAAAGACTCAAGACAATGATCTTACTCTCTGCCGAATTTTGTGACGTTTTGGCAAAAGGCGTGGCTATTAAGGTGCTGAAAAGTCCGATTGTACTCTGTGGCAACAAAAGCTCCGGCAACATGACTCAGATCATCCTATCTTCTCGAAGTTGTACACATTTGAGGATACTTCAGCCCTGAAGACATCTACCAACTTATTTTATATCGTAGTAGTAGCGCCACCAACTGGTAAAAGCTAATACAAGTTATTTTCTTGGATGTTTTTCTCCGTGCAACTCAACAAGGTCGCCCTCATATATGCTCGGATGACTGTTTCGGCCATGAGGATGTCACAATACGAAATTCGTGATTTTTCGTGAAAAGTTGTGGGAGTGGCATTGCACTGTTCGGCAATAAAACAAAGCTGATTATGAGGTTCTAAATATGAACGACAACTCGTAAAACTTTACACACACATCAGGCCGAGCAAATTTATCAATATTTTATACGTTAGTTGTGCAGCTTTTTTGAAATGGCTCGCCATGGCCCTCGAGAAATGTTAAAAAAAAGCAGCTCTGGTTGAGTGTTTCACCTCGCTTTTTGTAAATTTTATGGAGTACAGTGAACCCTCGGTTATCGCGGTTAATGGGGACCGAGACCACCCGCGAAAACTGAAAATCCGCGAAGTAGCGGCGCACCTTCAAAAATGCTTAAAAAAAATATACAATATATATAATAAATATATATATATATATATATATATATATATATGTATATATATATATATATATATATATACATATATATATATATATATATGTATATATATATATATATATATATATATACGGGGAGAGAGAGAGTGAAATTCATGTTATAACAAAAAAACCAAATTATTATTAAAACGTATTATTTTTTTATTCCCCAGCCATTCTTTTTGTATTTATTTAATTACTCCGACTTTTACCTGCTGGTACGCCGTCCGGTGTGCCCTGTGAAATGAAAGGTGGCATTCTTTATTTATTTATTCATTTATTCATTCATAACTGACAGCCTCGCGCTCAGCTCGTGCCCGGGCAGAAGAGGTGCTCCAATTTGGCTTAACTGTGACACACGCCCGTCCTCCTCCCCCGGAGCTTCCATTCGGTTAAACTTAGGGGCCGCTTGGCACCGCCCGTGCCCGGGGAAGGTGCTCCTCTTCGGCTTACTGTGACGCGAGCATGCCCTCCTCCTCCGGAGCTTCCATTCGGTTAAACTTAGGGGCCGCTTGGAACCGCCCGTGCCCGGGGAAGGTGCTCCTCTTCGGCTTACTGTGACGCGAGCATGCCCTCCTCCTCCGGAGCTTCCATTCGGTTAAACTTAGGGGCCGCTTGGCACCGCCCGTGCCCGGGGAAGGTGCTCCTCTACGGCTTAACTGCCACGCACGCTGGCCGGAGCTCTGGTACGGTCCGAACCGCGCGAAACGTCGCCACCGATCGTGTCCGGGGGAACGTGCTCTTCTTCGTCCACTCTCCTCTTCGCCCACGCTCTTCTTCGGCGCACGCCGGCCGTCTAACCGCTCCAGCGCCCCGTCGTGCCGCTCGGCGAAACTACAATGCCCCCGAATATTTTTTAGACCCGCGAAGCACTGAACCTGCGAAAGGTGAACCGCGAAGTAGCGAGGGTTCACTGTATGTATAAGACCAAGACCTACAAAAAAGTCTCTTGGAGCAATGAGCTAGGTTTTACAGGAAGTCGGCCATTTTGAATTTACTTAAAAGGGGGCGGGTCACCACAATGGACTTTGTGTAGAAATTATTATTGGGGCCCGAGCAGCGACCGCGGCGAGGTCCCTATTGTTTTTGTAGAAAATATTATTACTTTTATTATTATTATTATTATTATTATTAGGGCCTGAGCAGCGACCGCTGCGAAGTCCCTATTGTTTTTGTAGAAATTATTATTATTATTTTTCCGATTGTTCGATCGCATTTTTGACCCCCGAAACATGCACAAAAACTCACCAAACCTGGCAGTCTCATCGGGCATGGCGAAAAATTTGATATTTTAACGTCTAATATGAACAGGAAGTGAGTTATGAATTTTTGAAAGTCCGACTTTTGCCCTTTTTTGCATGTTTACAGGGGTCATTCTTTTGCACCCTGATCCTAAAGGCTTCATCTGATTGCCTTAAAATTCTGTCTGTAGCATCTGAAGACCTGGGACAAACACTGGGGCTAAAATTTTTTGTTTCCGAAATACTATATGACGGGGGCGGGGCATCAAAGTTTTCACTTAAGATTTCCTTCGCCGCAATGGACAAAATGCTTAATAACTCTCCTGCACATGCTGCTAAAAATCCAAAACTTCACATGTACATAAAGAGTCTGTACCTGAAGACATCTATATGTTTATATTCAGTTATACACCTTGCGCCAATCAATATCATTTTTTACATTTTGACGTACTGCACGGTGCCCTTTTAACGAATCTGATTGAAAATTGGCTAGAAAAGACTCAAGACATTGATCTTACTCTATCCCTATTTTTGTGACTTTCCTTCGAAGGGCGTGGCTATTACGGTGCCGCAGAGTCTGATTATTCTCCGTGGCAACAAAAGTTCCTGCAAAATGATTCAGATGATCCATCTTCTCGAAATTTTTCACATTTGAGGATATTCAGGCCCTGAAGACGGCTGCCAACTTATTTTTGATCGCAGTGGTAGCGCCACCAACTGGTTAAAACAAATATAAATTATTTTCGTTGATGTTTTTCTCCGGGCATGTTAACAAAATCTACCTTATATTTGCTCGGATGAGTGTTTAGGCCTTGAGCATGTCACAATACGAAAGTCTTTCGCCTTCTTCAGAGTGTCACATGATGGTGTCTTGTGACCCGCCTTTATCAGCTGATGTTCCATGAGGGCGTGACTTACCTGTCACAAGAATGAAGGCAAGTCACGCCCCCGCTGTCCGTTCACTCCGCCAAGATGCTGGTCCAGGTGGTAGAGAGGATGAAGGCTCCCTTGTCTCTGTTCATGGTTTTTATGCCTCGCTTGCAGATCTCAATGGCCTCTCTGATCCAGCGCTGTTGTTTGTTCTCTTCTGTGCGGATGACCCTGCCCTTCTCCCGGTCCATGATGTGGTTTTCCCTTTTGCAGTGGTCAGTGATTGCTGATTTGTAATGTTCATGTTGTGCTTGTTCTTTTACTGCTCTGATTTTTTTCATTTTTTTGACAGGTAAGTCACACCCTCATGGAACATCAGCTCAAGACACCATCATGCGACACTCTGAAGTAGGCGAAAGACTCGCCGAAACATGTCAGGTAAAAAATTAACCTAAAACATAATTGTCTGCTTTTAATGAATCAGTCAAATATCAATAATAAGAAGACAAAATGAACCTAATACAAATAAATGAATGCTTAATAACTCCCCTGCACATGCTCCTAAAAATCCAAACCTTCACCTGTAAATAAAACGTCCCGACCTGAAGACATCTTAATGTTATTATTTTGTTATACACACAGTGCCGCCAAGTGGAATAAAAAATTTGTTTTTATTTTAATTGTCACGTACTGCACGGTGCCCTTTCGACGAATCCGACTGAAAATTAGTCAGAAAAGACTCAAGACAATGATCTTACTCTCTGCCGAATTTTGTGACGTTTTGGCAAAAGGCGTGGCTATTACGGTGCTGAAAAGTCCGATTGTACTCTGTGGCAACAAAAGCTCCAGCAACATGACTCAGATGATCCTATCTTCTCGAAGTTGCACACATTTGAGGATACTTCAGCCCTGAAGACATCTACCAACTTATTTTTCATCGTAGTAGCAGCGCCCCCAACTGGTAAAAGCTAATACAAGTTATTTTCTTGGATGTTTTTCTCCGTGCAACTCAACAAGGTCGCCCTCATATATGCTCGGATGACTGTTTCGGCCATGAGGATGTCACAATACGAAATTCGTCCTTTTTCATGAAAAGTTGTGGGAGTGGCATTGCACTGTTCGGCAATAAAACAAAGCTGATTATGAGGTTCTAAATATGAACGACAACTCGTGAAACTTTACACACACATCAGGCCGAGCAAATTTATCAATATTTTATACGTTAGTTGTGCAGCTTTTTTGAAATGGCTCGCCATGGCCCTCGAGAAATGTTAAAAAAAAGCAGCTCTGGTTGAGTGTTTCACCTCGCTTTTTGTAAATTTTATGGAGTACAGTGAACCCTCGGTTATCGCGGTTAATGGGGACCGAGACCACCCGCGAAAACTGAAAATCCGCGAAGTAGCGGCGCACCTTCAAAAATGCTTAAAAAAAATATACAATATATATAATAAATATATATATATATATATATATATATATATATGTATATATATATATATATATATATATATATACGGGGAGAGAGAGAGTGAAATTCATGTTATAACAAAAAAACCAAATTATTATTAAAACGTATTATTTTTTTATTCCCCAGCCATTCTTTTTGTATTTATTTAATTACTCCGACTTTTACCTGCTGGTACGCCGTCCGGTGTGCCCTGTGAAATGAAAGGTGGCATTCTTTATTTATTTATTCATTTATTCATTCATAACTGACAGCCTCGCGCTCAGCTCGTGCCCGGGCAGAAGAGGTGCTCCAATTTGGCTTAACTGTGACACACGCCCGTCCTCCTCCCCCGGAGCTTCCATTCGGTTAAACTTAGGGGCCGCTTGGCACCGCCCGTGCCCGGGGAAGGTGCTCCTCTTCGGCTTACTGTGACGCGAGCATGCCCTCCTCCTCCGGAGCTTCCATTCGGTTAAACTTAGGGGCCGCTTGGAACCGCCCGTGCCCGGGGAAGGTGCTCCTCTTCGGCTTACTGTGACGCGAGCATGCCCTCCTCCTCCGGAGCTTCCATTCGGTTAAACTTAGGGGCCGCTTGGCACCGCCCGTGCCCGGGGAAGGTGCTCCTCTACGGCTTAACTGCCACGCACGCTGGCCGGAGCTCTGGTACGGTCCGAACCGCGCGAAACGTCGCCACCGATCGTGTCCGGGGGAACGTGCTCTTCTTCGTCCACTCTCCTCTTCGCCCACGCTCTTCTTCGGCGCACGCCGGCCGTCTAACCGCTCCAGCGCCCCGTCGTGCCGCTCGGCGAAACTACAATGCCCCCGAATATTTTTTAGACCCGCGAAGCACTGAACCTGCGAAAGGTGAACCGCGAAGTAGCGAGGGTTCACTGTATGTATAAGACCAAGACCTACAAAAAAGTCTCTTGGAGCAATGAGCTAGGTTTTACAGGAAGTCGGCCATTTTGAATTTACTTAAAAGTGGGCGGGTCACCACAATGGACTTTGTGTAGAAATTATTATTGGGGCCCGAGCAGCGACCGCGGCGAGGTCCCTATTGTTTTTGTAGAAAATATTATTACTTTTATTATTATTATTATTATTATTATTAGGGCCTGAGCAGCGACCGCTGCGAAGTCCCTATTGTTTTTGTAGAAATTATTATTATTATTTTTCCGATTGTTCGATCGCATTTTTGACCCCCGAAACATGCACAAAAACTCACCAAACCTGGCAGTCTCATCGGGCATGGCGAAAAATTTGATATTTTAACGTCTAATATGAACAGGAAGTGAGTTATGAATTTTTGAAAGTCCGACTTTTGCCCTTTTTTGCATGTTTACAGGGGTCATTCTTTTGCACCCTGATCCTAAAGGCTTCATCTGATTGCCTTAAAATTCTGTCTGTAGCATCTGAAGACCTGGGACAAACACTGGGGCTAAAATTTTTTGTTTCCGAAATACTATATGACGGGGGCGGGGCATCAAAGTTTTCACTTAAGATTTCCTTCGCCGCAATGGACAAAATGCTTAATAACTCTCCTGCACATGCTGCTAAAAATCCAAAACTTCACATGTACATAAAGAGTCTGTACCTGAAGACATCTATATGTTTATATTCAGTTATACACCTTGCGCCAATCAATATCATTTTTTACATTTTGACGTACTGCACGGTGCCCTTTTAACGAATCTGATTGAAAATTGGCTAGAAAAGACTCAAGACATTGATCTTACTCTATCCCTATTTTTGTGACTTTCCTTTGAAGGGCGTGGCTATTACGGTGCCGCAGAGTCTGATTATTCTCCGTGGCAACAAAAGTTCCTGCAAAATGATTCAGATGATCCATCTTCTCGAAATTTTTCACATTTGAGGATATTCAGGCCCTGAAGACGGCTGCCAACTTATTTTTGATCGCAGTGGTAGCGCCACCAACTGGTTAAAACAAATACAAATCATTTTCGTTGATTTTTTTCTCCGGGCAGGTTAACAAAATCTACCTTACATTTGCTCGGATGAGTGTTTAGGCCTTGAGGATGTCACAATACGAAAGTCTTTCGCCTTCTTCAGAGTGTCACATGATGGTGTCTTGTGGCCCGTCTTTATCAGCTGATGTTCCATGAGGGCGTGACTTACCTGTCACAAGAATGAAGGCAAGTCACGCCCCCCGCTGTCCGTTCACTCCGCCAAAATGCTGCTCCAGGTGGTAGAGAGGATGAAGGCTCCCTTGTCTCTGTTCATGGTTTTTATGCCTCGCTTGCAGATCTCAATGGCCTCTCTGATCCAGCGCTGTTGTTTGTTCTCTTCGGTGCGGATGACCCTGCCCTTCTCCCGGTCCATGATGTGGTTTTCCCTTTTGCAGTGGTCAGTGATTGCTGATTTGTAATGTTCATGTTGTGCTTGTTCTTTTACTGCTCTGATTTTTCATTTTTTTGACAGGTAAGTCACACCCTCATGGAACATCAGCTGATAAAGACGGGTCTCAAGACACCATCATGCGACACTCTGAAGAAGGCGAAAGACTCGCCGAAACATGTCAGGTAAAAAATTAACCTAAAACATAATTGTCTGCTTTTAATGAATCAGTCAAATATCAATAATAAGAAGACAAAATGAACCTAATACAAATAAATGAATGCTTAATAACTCCCCTGCACATGCTCCTAAAAATCCAAACCTTCACCTGTAAATAAAACGTCCCGACCTGAAGACATCTTAATGTTATTATTTTGTTATACACACAGTGCCGCCAAGTGGAATCAAAAATTTGTTTTTATTTTAATTTTCACGTACTGCACGGTGCCCTTTTGACGAATCCGACTGAAAATTAGTCAGAAAAGACTCAAGACAATGATCTTACTCTCTGCCGAATTTTGTGACGTTTTGGCAAAAGGCGTGGCTATTAAGGTGCTGAAAAGTCCGATTGTACTCTGTGGCAACAAAAGCTCCGGCAACATGACTCAGATCATCCTATCTTCTCGAAGTTGTACACATTTGAGGATACTTCAGCCCTGAAGACATCTACCAACTTATTTTATATCGTAGTAGTAGCGCCACCAACTGGTAAAAGCTAATACAAGTTATTTTCTTGGATGTTTTTCTCCGTGCAACTCAACAAGGTCGCCCTCATATATGCTCGGATGACTGTTTCGGCCATGAGGATGTCACAATACGAAATTCGTGATTTTTCGTGAAAAGTTGTGGGAGTGGCATTGCACTGTTCGGCAATAAAACAAAGCTGATTATGAGGTTCTAAATATGAACGACAACTCGTAAAACTTTACACACACATCAGGCCGAGCAAATTTATCAATATTTTATACGTTAGTTGTGCAGCTTTTTTGAAATGGCTCGCCATGGCCCTCGAGAAATGTTAAAAAAAAGCAGCTCTGGTTGAGTGTTTCACCTCGCTTTTTGTAAATTTTATGGAGTACAGTGAACCCTCGGTTATCGCGGTTAATGGGGACCGAGACCACCCGCGAAAACTGAAAATCCGCGAAGTAGCGGCGCACCTTCAAAAATGCTTAAAAAAAATATACAATATATATAATAATATATATATATATATATATATATATATATATATATATATATATATATATATATATATACGGGGAGAGAGAGAGTGAAATTCATGTTATAACAAAAAAACCAAATTATTATTAAAACGTATTATTTTTTTATTCCCCAGCCATTCTTTTTGTATTTATTTAATTACTCCGACTTTTACCTGCTGGTACGCCGTCCGGTGTGCCCTGTGAAATGAAAGGTGGCATTCTTTATTTATTTATTCATTTATTCATTCATAACTGACAGCCTCGCGCTCAGCTCGTGCCCGGGCAGAAGAGGTGCTCCAATTTGGCTTAACTGTGACACACGCCCGTCCTCCTCCCCCGGAGCTTCCATTCGGTTAAACTTAGGGGCCGCTTGGCACCGCCCGTGCCCGGGGAAGGTGCTCCTCTTCGGCTTACTGTGACGCGAGCATGCCCTCCTCCTCCGGAGCTTCCATTCGGTTAAACTTAGGGGCCGCTTGGAACCGCCCGTGCCCGGGGAAGGTGCTCCTCTTCGGCTTACTGTGACGCGAGCATGCCCTCCTCCTCCGGAGCTTCCATTCGGTTAAACTTAGGGGCCGCTTGGCACCGCCCGTGCCCGGGGAAGGTGCTCCTCTACGGCTTAACTGCCACGCACGCTGGCCGGAGCTCTGGTACGGTCCGAACCGCGCGAAACGTCGCCACCGATCGTGTCCGGGGGAACGTGCTCTTCTTCGTCCACTCTCCTCTTCGCCCACGCTCTTCTTCGGCGCACGCCGGCCGTCTAACCGCTCCAGCGCCCCGTCGTGCCGCTCGGCGAAACTACAATGCCCCCGAATATTTTTTAGACCCGCGAAGCACTGAACCTGCGAAAGGTGAACCGCGAAGTAGCGAGGGTTCACTGTATGTATAAGACCAAGACCTACAAAAAAGTCTCTTGGAGCAATGAGCTAGGTTTTACAGGAAGTCGGCCATTTTGAATTTACTTAAAAGGGGGCGGGTCACCACAATGGACTTTGTGTAGAAATTATTATTGGGGCCCGAGCAGCGACCGCGGCGAGGTCCCTATTGTTTTTGTAGAAAATATTATTACTTTTATTATTATTATTATTATTATTATTAGGGCCTGAGCAGCGACCGCTGTTTTTGTAGAAATTATTATTATTATTTTTCCGATTGTTCGATCGCATTTTTGACCCCCGAAACATGCACAAAAACTCACCAAACCTGGCAGTCTCATCGGGCATGGCGAAAAATTTGATATTTTAACGTCTAATATGAACAGGAAGTGAGTTATGAATTTTTGAAAGTCCGACTTTTGCCCTTTTTTGCATGTTTACAGGGGTCATTCTTTTGCACCCTGATCCTAAAGGCTTCATCTGATTGCCTTAAAATTCTGTCTGTAGCATCTGAAGACCTGGGACAAACACTGGGGCTAAAATTTTTTGTTTCCGAAATACTATATGACGGTGGCGGGGCATCAAAGTTTTCACTTAAGATTTCCTTCGCCGCAATGGACAAAATGCTTAATAACTCTCCTGCACATGCTGCTAAAAATCCAAAACTTCACATGTACATAAAGAGTCTGTACCTGAAGACATCTATATGTTTATATTCAGTTATACACCTTGCGCCAATCAATATCATTTTTTACATTTTGACGTACTGCACGGTGCCCTTTTAACGAATCTGATTGAAAATTGGCTAGAAAAGACTCAAGACATTGATCTTACTCTATCCCTATTTTTGTGACTTTCCTTCGAAGGGCGTGGCTATTACGGTGCCGCAGAGTCTGATTATTCTCCGTGGCAACAAAAGTTCCTGCAAAATGATTCAGATGATCCATCTTCTCGAAATTTTTCACATTTGAGGATATTCAGGCCCTGAAGACGGCTGCCAACTTATTTTTGATCGCAGTGGTAGCGCCACCAACTGGTTAAAACAAATACAAATCATTTTCGTTGATTTTTTTCTCCGGGCAGGTTAACAAAATCTACCTTACATTTGCTCGGATGAGTGTTTAGGCCTTGAGGATGTCACAATACGAAAGTCTTTCGCCTTCTTCAGAGTGTCACATGATGGTGTCTTGTGGCCCGTCTTTATCAGCTGATGTTCCATGAGGGCGTGACTTACCTGTCACAAGAATGAAGGCAAGTCACGCCCCCCGCTGTCCGTTCACTCCGCCAAAATGCTGCTCCAGGTGGTAGAGAGGATGAAGGCTCCCTTGTCTCTGTTCATGGTTTTTATGCCTCGCTTGCAGATCTCAATGGCCTCTCTGATCCAGCGCTGTTGTTTGTTCTCTTCGGTGCGGATGACCCTGCCCTTCTCCCGGTCCATGATGTGGTTTTCCCTTTTGCAGTGGTCAGTGATTGCTGATTTGTAATGTTCATGTTGTGCTTGTTCTTTTACTGCTCTGATTTTTCATTTTTTTGACAGGTAAGTCACACCCTCATGGAACATCAGCTGATAAAGACGGGTCTCAAGACACCATCATGCGACACTCTGAAGAAGGCGAAAGACTCGCCGAAACATGTCAGGTAAAAAATTAACCTAAAACATAATTGTCTGCTTTTAATGAATCAGTCAAATATCAATAATAAGAAGACAAAATGAACCTAATACAAATAAATGAATGCTTAATAACTCCCCTGCACATGCTCCTAAAAATCCAAACCTTCACCTGTAAATAAAACGTCCCGACCTGAAGACATCTTAATGTTATTATTTTGTTATACACACAGTGCCGCCAAGTGGAATCAAAAATTTGTTTTTATTTAAATTTTCACGTACTGCACGGTGCCCTTTTGACGAATCCGACTGAAAATTAGTCAGAAAAGACTCAAGACAATGATCTTACTCTCTGCCGAATTTTGTGACGTTTTGGCAAAAGGCGTGGCTATTAAGGTGCTGAAAAGTCCGATTGTACTCTGTGGCAACAAAAGCTCCGGCAACATGACTCAGATCATCCTATCTTCTCGAAGTTGTACACATTTGAGGATACTTCAGCCCTGAAGACATCTACCAACTTATTTTATATCGTAGTAGTAGCGCCACCAACTGGTAAAAGCTAATACAAGTTATTTTCTTGGATGTTTTTCTCCGTGCAACTCAACAAGGTCGCCCTCATATATGCTCGGATGACTGTTTCGGCCATGAGGATGTCACAATACGAAATTCGTGATTTTTCGTGAAAAGTTGTGGGAGTGGCATTGCACTGTTCGGCAATAAAACAAAGCTGATTATGAGGTTCTAAATATGAACGACAACTCGTAAAACTTTACACACACATCAGGCCGAGCAAATTTATCAATATTTTATACGTTAGTTGTGCAGCTTTTTTGAAATGGCTCGCCATGGCCCTCGAGAAATGTTAAAAAAAAGCAGCTCTGGTTGAGTGTTTCACCTCGCTTTTTGTAAATTTTATGGAGTACAGTGAACCCTCGCTTATCGCGGTTAATGGGGACCGAGACCACCCGCGAAAACTGAAAATCCGCGAAGTAGCGGCGCACCTTCAAAAATGCTTAAAAAAAATATACAATATATATAATAAATATATATATATATATATATATATATATATATATATATATATATATATATACGGGGAGAGAGAGAGTGAAATTCATGTTATAACAAAAAAACCAAATTATTATTAAAACGTATTATTTTTTTATTCCCCAGCCATTCTTTTTGTATTTATTTAATTACTCCGACTTTTACCTGCTGGTACGCCGTCCGGTGTGCCCTGTGAAATGAAAGGTGGCATTCTTTATTTATTTATTCATTTATTCATTCATAACTGACAGCCTCGCGCTCCGCTCGTGCCCGGGCAGAAGAGGTGCTCCAATTTGGCTTAACTGTGACACACGCCCGTCCTCCTCCGTCCGGAGCTTCCATTCGGTTAAACTTAGGGGCCGCTTGGCACCGCCCGTGCCCGGGGAAGGTGCTCCTCTTCGGCTTACTGTGACGCGAGCATGCCCTCCTCCTCCGGAGCTTCCATTCGGTTAAACTTAGGGGCCGCTTGGAACCGCCCGTGCCCGGGGAAGGTGCTCCTCTTCGGCTTACTGTGACGCGAGCATGCCCTCCTCCTCCGGAGCTTCCATTCGGTTAAACTTAGGGGCCGCTTGGCACCGCCCGTGCCCGGGGAAGGTGCTCCTCTACGGCTTAACTGCCACGCACGCTGGCCGGAGCTCTGGTACGGTCCGAACCGCGCGAAACGTCGCCACCGATCGTGTCCGGGGGAACGTGCTCTTCTTCGTCCACTCTCCTCTTCGCCCACGCTCTTCTTCGGCGCACGCCGGCCGTCTAACCGCTCCAGCGCCCCGTCGTGCCGCTCGGCGAAACTACAATGCCCCCGAATATTTTTTAGACCCGCGAAGCACTGAACCTGCGAAAGGTGAACCGCGAAGTAGCGAGGGTTCACTGTATGTATAAGACCAAGACCTACAAAAAAGTCTCTTGGAGCAATGAGCTAGGTTTTACAGGAAGTCGGCCATTTTGAATTTACTTAAAAGGGGGCGGGTCACCACAATGGACTTTGTGTAGAAATTATTATTGGGGCCCGAGCAGCGACCGCGGCGAGGTCCCTATTGTTTTTGTAGAAAATATTATTACTTTTATTATTATTATTATTATTATTATTAGGGCCTGAGCAGCGACCGCTGCGAAGTCCCTATTGTTTTTGTAGAAATTATTATTATTATTTTTCCGATTGTTCGATCGCATTTTTGACCCCCGAAACATGCACAAAAACTCACCAAACCTGGCAGTCTCATCGGGCATGGCGAAAAATTTGATATTTTAACGTCTAATATGAACAGGAAGTGAGTTATGAATTTTTGAAAGTCCGACTTTTGCCCTTTTTTGCATGTTTACAGGGGTCATTCTTTTGCACCCTGATCCTAAAGGCTTCATCTGATTGCCTTAAAATTCTGTCTGTAGCATCTGAAGACCTGGGACAAACACTGGGGCTAAAATTTTTTGTTTCCGAAATACTATATGACGGGGGCGGGGCATCAAAGTTTTCACTTAAGATTTCCTTCGCCGCAATGGACAAAATGCTTAATAACTCTCCTGCACATGCTGCTAAAAATCCAAAACTTCACATGTACATAAAGAGTCTGTACCTGAAGACATCTATATGTTTATATTCAGTTATACACCTTGCGCCAATCAATATCATTTTTTACATTTTGACGTACTGCACGGTGCCCTTGTAACGAATCTGATTGAAAATTGGCTAGAAAAGACTCAAGACATTGATCTTACTCTGTCCCTATTTTTGTGACTTTCCTTCGAAGGGCGTGGCTATTACGGTGCCGCAGAGTCTGATTATTCTCCGTGGCAACAAAAGTTCCTGCAAAATGATTCAGATGATCCATCTTCTCGAAATTTTTCACATTTGAGGATATTCAGGCCCTGAAGACGGCTGCCAACTTATTTTTGATCGCAGTGGTAGCGCCACCAACTGGTTAAAACAAATATAAATTATTTTCGTTGATGTTTTTCTCCGGGCATGTTAACAAAATCTACCTTATATTTGCTCGGATGAGTGTTTAGGCCTTGAGCATGTCACAATACGAAAGTCTTTCGCCTTCTTCAGAGTGTCACATGATGGTGTCTTGTGACCCGCCTTTATCAGCTGATGTTCCATGAGGGCGTGACTTACCTGTCACAAGAATGAAGGCAAGTCACGCCCCCCGCTGTCCGTTCACTCCGCCAAGATGCTGGTCCAGGTGGTAGAGAGGATGAAGGCTCCCTTGTCTCTGTTCATGGTTTTTATGCCTCGCTTGCAGATCTCAATGGCCTCTCTGATCCAGCGCTGTTGTTTGTTCTCTTCTGTGCGGATGACCCTGCCCTTCTCCCGGTCCATGATGTGGTTTTCCCTTTTGCAGTGGTCAGTGATTGCTGATTTGTAATGTTCATGTTGTGCTTGTTCTTTTACTGCTCTGATTTTTTTCATTTTTTTGACAGGTAAGTCACACCCTCATGGAACATCAGCTCAAGACACCATCATGCGACACTCTGAAGTAGGCGAAAGACTCGCCGAAACATGTCATGTAAAAAATTAACCTAAAACATAATTGTCTGCTTTTAATGAATCAGTCAAATATCAATAATAAGAAGACAAAATGAACCTAATACAAATAAATGAATGCTTAATAACTCCCCTGCACATGCTCCTAAAAATCCAAACCTTCACCTGTAAATAAAACGTCCCGACCTGAAGACATCTTAATGTTATTATTTTGTTATACACACAGTGCCGCCAAGTGGAATCAAAAATTTGTTTTTATTTTAATTGTCACGTACTGCACGGTGCCCTTTCGACGAATCCGACTGAAAATTAGTCAGAAAAGACTCAAGACAATGATCTTACTCTCTGCCGAATTTTGTGACGTTTTGGCAAAAGGCGTGGCTATTACGGTGCTGAAAAGTCCGATTGTACTCTGTGGCAACAAAAGCTCCAGCAACATGACTCAGATGATCCTATCTTCTCGAAGTTGCACACATTTGAGGATACTTCAGCCCTGAAGACATCTACCAACTTATTTTTCATCGTAGTAGTAGCGCCCCCAACTGGTAAAAGCTAATACAAGTTATTTTCTTGGATGTTTTTCTCCGTGCAACTCAACAAGGTCGCCCTCATATATGCTCGGATGACTGTTTCGGCCATGAGGATGTCACAATACGAAATTCGTCCTTTTTCATGAAAAGTTGTGGGAGTGGCATTGCACTGTTCGGCAATAAAACAAAGCTGATTATGAGGTTCTAAATATGAACGACAACTCGTGAAACTTTACACACACATCAGGCCGAGCAAATTTATCAATATTTTATACGTTAGTTGTGCAGCTTTTTTGAAATGGCTCGCCATGGCCCTCGAGAAATGTTCAAAAAAGCAGCCCTGGTTGAGTGTTTCACCTCGCTTTTTGTAAATTTTATGGAGTACAGTGAACCCTCGGTTATCGCGGTTAATGGGGACCGAGACCACCCGCGAAAACTGAAAATCCGCGAAGTAGCGGCGCACCTTCAAAAATGCTTAAAAAAAATATATAATAAATATATAAATATATATATATATATATATATATATATATATATATATATATATATATATATATATATATATATATATATACGGGGGGAGAGAGAGAGTGAAATTCATGTTATAACAAAAAAAACAAATTATTATTAAAACTTATTATTTTTTTATTCCCCAACCATTCTTTTTGTATTTATTTAATTACTCCGACTTTTACCTGCTGGTACGCCGTCCGGTGTGCCCTGTGAAATGAAAGGTGGCATTCTTTATTTATTTATTCATTTATTCATTCATAACTGACAGCCTCGCGCTCCGCTTGTGCCCGGCAGAAGAGGTGCTCCAATTCGGCTTAACTGTGACACACGCCCGCCCTCCTCCCCCGGAGCTTCCATTCGGTTAAACTTAGGGGCCGCTTGGCACCGCCCGTGCCCGGGGAAGGTGCTCCTCTTCGGCTTACTGTGACGCGAGCATGCCCTCCTCCTCCGGAGCTTCCATTCGGTTAAACTTAGGGGCCGCTTGGAACCGCCCGTGCCCGGGGAAGGTGCTCCTCTTCGGCTTACTGTGACGCGAGCATGCCCTCCTCCCCCGGAGCTTCCATTCGGTTAAACTTAGGGGCCGCTTGGCACCGCCCGTGCCCGGGGAAGGTGCTCCTCTTCGGCTTACTGTGACGCGAGCATGCCCTCCTCCTCCGGAGCTTCCATTCGGTTAAACTTAGGGGCCGCTTGGAACCGCCCGTGCCCGGGGAAGGTGCTCCTCTTCGGCTTACTGTGACGCGAGCATGCCCTCCTCCTCCGGAGCTTCCATTCGGTTAAACTCAGGGGCCGCTTGGAACCGCCCGTGCCCGGGGAAGGTGCTCCTCTACGGCTTAACTGCCACGCACGCCGGCCGGAGCTCTGGTACGGTCCGAACCGCGCGAAACGTCGCCACCGATCGTGTCCGGGGGAACGTGCTCTTCTTCGTCCACTCTCCTCTTCGCCCACGCTCTTCTTCGGCGCACGCCGGCCGTCTAACCGCTCCAGCGCCCCGTCGTGCCGCTCGGCGAAACTACAATGCCCCCGAATATTTTTTAGACCCGCGAAGCACTGAACCCGCGAAAGGTGAACCTCGAAGTAGCGAGGGTTCACTGTATGTATAAGACCAAGACCTACAAAAAAGTCTCTTGGAGCAATGAGCTAGGTTTTACAGGAAGTCGGCCATTTTGAATTTACTTAAAAGGGGGCGGGTCTCCACAATGGACTTTGTGTAGAAATTATTATTGGGGCCCGAGCAGCGACCGCGGCGAGGTCCCTATTGTTTTTGTAGAAAATATTATTACTTTTATTATTATTATTATTATTATTATTATTATTATTATTAGGGCCTGAGCAGCGACCGCTGCGAAGTCCCTATTGTTTTTGTAGAAATTATTATTATTATTATTTTTCCGATTGTTCGATCGCATTTTTGACCCCCGAAACATGCACAAAAACTCACCAAACTTGGCAGTCTCATCGGGCATGGCGAAAAATTTGATATTTTTTAACGTCTAATATGAACAGGAAGTGAGTTATGAATTTTTGAAAGTCCGACTTTTGCCCTTTTTTGCATGTTTACAGGGGTCATTCTTTTGCACCCTGATCCTAAAGGCTTCATCTGATTGCCTTAAAGTTCTGTCTGGAGCATCTTAAGACCTGGGACAAACACTGGGGCTAAAATTTTTTGTTTCCGAAATACTATATGACGGGGGCGGGGCTTCAAAGTTTTCACTTAAGATTTCCTTCGCCGCAATGGACAAAATGCTTAATAACTCTCCTGCCCGTGCTGCTAAAAATCCAAAACTTCACATGTACATAAAGAGTCGGTACCTGAAGACATCTATATGTTTATATTCAGTTATACACCTTGCGCCAATCAATATAAATGTTTACATTTTGACGTACTGCACGGTGCCCTTTTAACGAATCCGACTGAAAATTGGCTAGAAAAGACTCAAGACATTGATCTTACTCTATCCCTATTTTTATGACTTTCCTTCAAAGGGCGTGGCTATTACGGTGCCGCAGAGTCTGATTATTCTCCGTGGCAACAAAAGTTCCTGCAAAATGATTCAGATGATCCATCTTCTGGAAATCTTTCACATTTGAGGATATTCAGGCCCTGAAGACGGCTGCCAACTTATTTTTGATCGCAGTGGTAGCGCCACCAACTGGTTAAAACAAATACAAATTATTTTCGTTGATGTTTTTCTCCGGGCAGGTTAACAAAATCTACCTTATATTTGCTCGGATGAGTGTTTAGGCCTTGAGCATGTCACAATACGAAAGTCTTTCGCCTTCTTCAGAGTGTCACATGATGGTGTCTTGTGACCCGTCTTTATCAGCTGATGTTCCATGAGGGCGTGACTTACCTGTCACAAGAATGAAGGCAAGTCACGCCCCCCGGTGTCCGTTCACTCCGCCAAGATGCTGGTCCAGGTGGTAGAGAGGATGAAGGCTCCCTTGTCTCTGTTCATGGTTTTTATGCCTCGCTTGCAGATCTCAATGGCCTCTCTGATCCAGCGCTGTTGTTTGTTCTCTTCTGTGCGGATGACCCTGCCCTTCTCCCGGTCCATGATGTGGTTTTCCCTTTTGCAGTGGTCAGTGATTGCTGATTTGTAATGTTCATGTTGTGCTTGTTCTTTTACTGCTCTGATTTTTTCATTTTTTTGACAGGTAAGTCACACCCTCATGGAACATCAGCTCAAGACACCATCATGCGACACTCTGAAGAAGGCGAAAGACTCGCCGAAACATGTCAGGTAAAAAATTAACCTAAAACATAATTGTCTGCTTTTAATGAATCAGTCAAATATCAATAATAAGAAGACAAAATGAACCTAATACAAATAAATGAATGCTTAATAACTCCCCTGCACATGCTCCTAAAAATCCAAACCTTCACCTGTAAATAAAACGTCCCGACCTGAAGACATCTTAATGTTATTATTTTGTTATACACACAGTGCCGCCAAGTGGAATCAAAAATTTGTTTTTATTTTAATTTTCACGTACTGCATGGTGCCCTTTTGACGAATCCGACTGAAAATTAGTCAGAAAAGACTTAAGACAATGATCTTACTCTCTGCCGAATTTTGTGACGTTTTGGCAAAAGGCGTGGCTATTAAGGTGCTGAAAAGTCCGATTGTACTCTGTGGCAACAAAAGCTCCGGCAACATGACTCAGATGATCCTATCTTCTCGAAGTTGTACACATTTGAGGATACTTCAGCCCTGAAGACATCTACCAACTTATTTTACATCGTAGTAGTAGCGCCACCAACTGGTAAAAGCTAATACAAGTTATTTTCTTGGATGTTTTTCTCCGTGCAACTCAACAAGGTCGCCCTCATATATGCTCGGATGACTGTTTCGGCCATGAGGATGTCACAATACGAAATTCGTGATTTTTCGTGAAAAGTTGTGGGAGTGGCATTGCACTGTTCAGCAATAAAACAAAGCTGATTATGAGGTTCTAAATATGAACGACAACTCGTAAAACTTTACACACACATCAGGCCGAGCAAATTTATCAATATTTTATACGTTAGTTGTGCAGCTTTTTTGAAATGGCTCGCCATGGCCCTCGAGAAATGTTAAAAAAAAGCAGCTCTGGTTGAGTGTTTCACCTCGCTTTTTGTAAATTTTATGGAGTACAGTGAACCCTCGGTTATCGCGGTTAATGGGGACCGAGACCACCCGCGAAAACTGAAAATCCGCGAAGTAGCGGCGCACCTTCAAAAATGCTTAAAAAAAATATACAATATATATAATAAATATATAATATATATATATATATATATATATATATATATATATATATATATACGGGGAGAGAGAGAGTGAAATTCATGTTATAACAAAAAAAACAAATTATTATTAAAACGTATTATTTTTTTATTCCCCAGCCATTCTTTTTGTATTTATTTAATTACTCCGACTTTTACCTGCTGGTACGCCGTCCGGTGTGCCCTGTGAAATGAAAGGTGGCATTCTTTATTTATTTATTCATTCATAACTGACAGCCTCGCGCTCCGCTCGTGCCCGGGCAGAAGAGGTGCTCCAATTTGGCTTAACTGTGACACACGCCCGTCCTCCTCCCCCGGAGCTTCCATTCGGTTAAACTTAGGGGCCGCTTGGCACCGCCCGTGCCCGGGGAAGGTGCTCCTCTTCGGCTTACTGTGACGCGAGCATGCCCTCCTCCTCCGGAGCTTCCATTCGGTTAAACTTAGGGGCCGCTTGGAACCGCCCGTGCCCGGGGAAGGTGCTCCTCTTCGGCTTACTGTGACGCGAGCATGCCCTCCTCCTCCGGAGCTTCCATTCGGTTAAACTTAGGGGCCGCTTGGCACTGCCCGTGCCCGGGGAAGGTGCTCCTCTACGGCTTAACTGCCACGCACGCTGGCCGGAGCTCTGGTACGGTCCGAACCGCGCGAAACGTCGCCACCGATCGTGTCCGGGGGAACGTGCTCTTCTTCGTCCACTCTCCTCTTCGCCCACGCTCTTCTTCGGCGCACGCCGGCCGTCTAACCGCTCCAGCGCCCCGTCGTGCCGCTCGGCGAAACTACAATGCCCCCGAATATTTTTTAGACCCGCGAAGCACTGAACCCGCGAAAGGTGAACCGCGAAGTAGCGAGGGTTCACTGTATGTATAAGACCAAGACCTACAAAAAAGTCTCTTGGAGCAATGAGCTAGGTTTTACAGGAAGTCGGCCATTTTGAATTTACTGAAAAGGGGGCGGGTCACCACAATGGACTTTGTGTAGAAATTATTATTGGGGCCCGAGCAGCGACCGCGGCGAGGTCCCTATTGTTTTTGTAGAAGATATTATTACTTTTATTATTATTATTATTATTATTATTATTAGGGTCTGAGCAGCGACCGCTGCGAAGTCCCTATTGTTTTTGTAGAAATTATTATTATTATTATTTTTCCGATTGTTCGATCGCATTTTTGACCCCCGAAACATGCACAAAAACTCACCAAACTTGGCAGTCTCATCGGGCATGGCGAAAAATTTGATATTTTAACGTCTAATATGAACAGGAAGTGAGTTATGAATTTTTGAAAGTCCGACTTTTGCCCTTTTTTGCATGTTTACAGTGGTCATTCTTTTGCACCCTGATCCTAAAGGCTTCATCTGATTGCCTTAAAATTCTGTCTGTAGCATCTGAAGACCTGGCACAAACACTGGGGCTAAAATTTTTTGTTTCCGAAATACTATATGACGGGGGCGGGGCATCAAAGTTTTCACTTAAGATTTCCTTCGCCGCAATGGACAAAATGCTTAATAACTCTCCTGCACATGCTGCTAAAAATCCAAAACTTCACATGTACATAAAGAGTCTGTACCTGAAGACATCTATATGTTTATATTCAGTTATACACCTTGCGCCAATCAATATCATTTTTTACATTTTGACGTACTGCACGGTGCCCTTTTAACGAATCTGATTGAAAATTGGCTAGAAAAGACTCAAGACATTGATCTTACTCTATCCCTATTTTTGTGACTTTCCTTCGAAGGGCGTGGCTATTACGGTGCCGCAGAGTCTGATTATTCTCCGTGGCAACAAAAGTTCCTGCAAAATGATTCAGATGATCCATCTTCTCGAAATTTTTCACATTTGAGGATATTCAGGCCCTGAAGACGGCTGCCAACTTATTTTTGATCGCAGTGGTAGCGCCACCAACTGGTTAAAACAAATACAAATCATTTTCGTTGATTTTTTTCTCCGGGCAGGTTAACAAAATCTACCTTACATTTGCTCGGATGAGTGTTTAGGCCTTGAGGATGTCACAATACGAAAGTCTTTCGCCTTCTTCAGAGTGTCACATGATGGTGTCTTGTGGCCCGTCTTTATCAGCTGATGTTCCATGAGGGCGTGACTTACCTGTCACAAGAATGAAGGCAAGTCACGCCCCCCGCTGTCCGTTCACTCCGCCAAAATGCTGCTCCAGGTGGTAGAGAGGATGAAGGCTCCCTTGTCTCTGTTCATGGTTTTTATGCCTCGCTTGCAGATCTCAATGGCCTCTCTGATCCAGCGCTGTTGTTTGTTCTCTTCGGTGCGGATGACCCTGCCCTTCTCCCGGTCCATGATGTGGTTTTCCCTTTTGCAGTGGTCAGTGATTGCTGATTTGTAATGTTCATGTTGTGCTTGTTCTTTTACTGCTCTGATTTTTCATTTTTTTGACAGGTAAGTCACACCCTCATGGAACATCAGCTGATAAAGACGGGTCTCAAGACACCATCATGCGACACTCTGAAGAAGGCGAAAGACTCGCCGAAACATGTCAGGTAAAAAATTAACCTAAAACATAATTGTCTGCTTTTAATGAATCAGTCAAATATCAATAATAAGAAGACAAAATGAACCTAATACAAATAAATGAATGCTTAATAACTCCCCTGCACATGCTCCTAAAAATCCAAACCTTCACCTGTAAATAAAACGTCCCGACCTGAAGACATCTTAATGTTATTATTTTGTTATACACACAGTGCCGCCAAGTGGAATCAAAAATTTGTTTTTATTTTAATTTTCACGTACTGCACGGTGCCCTTTTGACGAATCCGACTGAAAATTAGTCAGAAAAGACTCAAGACAATGATCTTACTCTCTGCCGAATTTTGTGACGTTTTGGCAAAAGGCGTGGCTATTAAGGTGCTGAAAAGTCCGATTGTACTCTGTGGCAACAAAAGCTCCGGCAACATGACTCAGATCATCCTATCTTCTCGAAGTTGTACACATTTGAGGATACTTCAGCCCTGAAGACATCTACCAACTTATTTTATATCGTAGTAGTAGCGCCACCAACTGGTAAAAGCTAATACAAGTTATTTTCTTGGATGTTTTTCTCCGTGCAACTCAACAAGGTCGCCCTCATATATGCTCGGATGACTGTTTCGGCCATGAGGATGTCACAATACGAAATTCGTGATTTTTCGTGAAAAGTTGTGGGAGTGGCATTGCACTGTTCGGCAATAAAACAAAGCTGATTATGAGGTTCTAAATATGAACGACAACTCGTAAAACTTTACACACACATCAGGCCGAGCAAATTTATCAATATTTTATACGTTAGTTGTGCAGCTTTTTTGAAATGGCTCGCCATGGCCCTCGAGAAATGTTAAAAAAAAGCAGCTCTGGTTGAGTGTTTCACCTCGCTTTTTGTAAATTTTATGGAGTACAGTGAACCCTCGGTTATCGCGGTTAATGGGGACCGAGACCACCCGCGAAAACTGAAAATCCGCGAAGTAGCGGCGCACCTTCAAAAATGCTTAAAAAAAATATACAATATATATAATAAATATATATATATATATATATATATATATATATATATACGGGGAGAGAGAGAGTGAAATTCATGTTATAACAAAAAAACCAAATTATTATTAAAACGTATTATTTTTTTATTCCCCAGCCATTCTTTTTGTATTTATTTAATTACTCCGACTTTTACCTGCTGGTACGCCGTCCGGTGTGCCCTGTGAAATGAAAGGTGGCATTATTTATTTATTTATTCATTTATTCATTCATAACTGACAGCCTCGCGCTCCGCTCGTGCCCGGGCAGAAGAGGTGCTCCAATTTGGCTTAACTGTGACACACGCCCGTCCTCCTCCGTCCGGAGCTTCCATTCGGTTAAACTTAGGGGCCGCTTGGCACCGCCCGTGCACGGGGAAGGTGCTCCTCTTCGGCTTACTGTGACGCGAGCATGCCCTCCTCCTCCGGAGCTTCCATTCGGTTAAACTTAGGGGCCGCTTGGAACCGCCCGTGCCCGGGGAAGGTGCTCCTCTTCGGCTTACTGTGACGCGAGCATGCCCTCCTCCTCCGGAGCTTCCATTCGGTTAAACTTAGGGGCCGCTTGGCACCGCCCGTGCCCGGGAAAGGTGCTCCTCTACGGCTTAACTGCCACGCACGCCGGCCGGAGCTCTGGTACGGTCCGAACCGCGCGAAACGTCGCCACAGATCGTGTCCGGGGGAACGTGCTCTTCTTCGTCCACTCTCCTCTTCGCCCACGCTCTTCTTCGGCGCACGCCGGCCGTCTAACCGCTCCAGCGCCCGTCGTGCCGCTCGGCGAAACTACAATGCCCCCGAATATTTTTTATACCCGCGAAGCACTGAACCCGCGAAAGGTGAACCGCGAAGTAGCGAGGGTTCACTGTATGTATAAGACCAAGACCTACAAAAAAGTCTCTTGGAGCAATGAGCTAGGTTTTACAGGAAGTCGGCCATTTTGAATTTACTTAAAAGGGGCGGGTCACCACAATGGACTTTGTGTAGAAATTATTATTGGGGCCCGAGCAGCGACCGCGGCGAGGTCCCTATTGTTTATGTAGAAATTATTATTAGGGCCCGAGCAGCGACCGCTACGAGGTCCCCATTGTTTTTGTGGAAATTATTATTATTATTATTATTAGGGCCCGAGCAGTGACCGCTGCGAGGTCCCTATTGTTTTTCTAGAAATTGTTATTAGGGCCCGAGCTGCGACGGCTGCGAGGTCCCTATTGTTTTTGTAGAAAATATTAATACTTTTATTATTATTATTATTATTAGGGCCTGAGCAGCGACCGCTGCAAAGTCCCTGTTGTTTTTGTAGAAATTATTATTATTATTATTTTTCCGATTGTTCGATTGCATTTTTGACCCCCGAAACATGCACAAAAATTCACCAAACTTGGCAGTCTCATCGGGCATGGCGAAAAATTTGATATTTTAACGTCTAATATGAACAGGAAGTGAGTTATGAATTTTTGAAAGTCCGACTTTTGCCCTTTTTTGCATGTTTACAGGGGTCATTCTTTTGCACCCTGATCCTAAAGGCTTCATCTGATTGCCTTAAAATTCTGTCTGTAGCATCTTAAGACCTGGGACAAACACTGGGGCTAAAATTTTTTGTTTCCGAAATACTATATGACGGGGGCGGGGCTTCGAAGTTTTCACTTAAGATTTCCTTCGCCGCAATGGACAAAATGCTTAATAACTCTCTTGCACATGCTGCTAAAAATCCAAAACTTCACATGTACATCAAGAGTCGGTACCTGAAGACATCTATATGTTTATATTCTGTTATACACCTTGCGCCAATCAATATCATTTTTTACATTTTGACGTCCTGCACGGTGCCCTTTTAACGAATCCGATTGAAAATTGGCTAGAAAAGACTCAAGACATTGATCTTACTCTATCCCTATTTTTGTGACTTTCCTTCGAAGGGCGTGGCTATTACGGTGCCGCAGAGTCTGATTATTCTCCGTGGCAACAAAAGTTCCTGCAAAATGATTCAGATGATCCATCTTCTCGAAATTTTTCACATTTGAGGATATTCAGGCCCTGAAGACGGCTGCCAACTTATTTTTGATCGGATGAGTGTTTCGGCCTTGAGGATGTCACAATACAAAAGTCTTTCGCCTTCTTCAGAGTGTCACATGATGGTGTCTTGTGGCCCGTCTTTATCAGCTGATGTTCCATGAGGGCGTGACTTACCTGTCACAAGAATGAAGGCAAGTCACGCCCCCCGCTGTCCGTTCACTCCGCCAAGATGCTGCTCCAGGTGGTAGAGAGGATGAAGGCTCCCTTGTCTCTGTTCATGGTTTTTATGCCTCGCTTGCAGATCTCAATGGCCTCTCTGATCCAGCGCTGTTGTTTGTTCTCTTCGGTGCGGATGACCCTGCCCTTCTCCCGGTCCATGATGTGGTTTTCCCTTTTGCAGTGGTCAGTGATTGCTGATTTGTAATGTTCATGTTGTGCTTGTTCTTTTACTGCTATGATTTTTCATTTTTTTGACAGGTAATTCACACCCTCATGGAACATCAGCTGATAAAGACGGGTCTCAAGACACCATCATGCGACACTCTGAAGAAGGCGAAAGACTCGCCGAAACATGTCAGGTAAAAAATTTACCTAAAACATAATTGTCTGCTTTTAATGAATCTGTCAAATATCAATAATAAGAAGACAAAATGAACCTAATACAAATAAATGAATGCTTAATAACTCCCCTGCACATGCTCCTAAAAATCCAAACCTTCACCTGTAAATAAAATGTCCCGACCTGAAGACATCTTAATGTTATTATTTTGTTATACACACAGCGCCGCCAAGTGGAATAAAAAATTTGTTTTTATTTTAATTTTCACGTACTACACGGTGCCCTTTTGACGAATCCGACTGAAAATTAGTCAGAAAAGACTCAAGACAATGATCTTACTCTCTGCCGAGTTTTGTGACGTTTTGGCAAAAGGCGTGGCTATTACGGTGCTGAAAAGTCCGATTGTACTTTGTGGCAACAAAAGCTCCGGCAACGTGACTGAGATGATCCTATCTTCTCGAAGTTGTACACATTTGAGGATACTTCAACCCTGAAGACATCTACCAACTTATTTTTCATCGTAGTAGTAGCGCCACCAACTGGTAAAAGCTAATACAAGTTATTTTCTTGGATGTTTTTCTCCGTGCAACTCAACAAGGTCGCCCTCATATATGCTCGGAGGACTGTTTCGTCCATGAGGATGTCACAATACGAAATTCATCCTTTTTCGTGAAAAGTTGTGGGAGTGGCATTGCACTGTCCGGCAATAAAACAACGCTGATTATGAGGTTCTAAATATGAACGACAACTCGTGAAACTTGACACACACATCAGGCAGAGCAAATTTATCAATATTTTATACGTTAGTTGTGCAGCTTTTTTTAAATGGCTCGCCATGGCCCTCGAGAAATGTTCAAAAAAGCAGCCCTGGTTGAGTGTTTCACCTCGCTTTTTGTAAATTTTATGGAGTACAGTGAACCCTCGGTTGTCGCGGTTAATGGGGACCGAGACCACCCGCGGAAACTGAAAATCCGCGAAGTAGCGGCGCACCTTCAAAAATGCTTAAAAAAAAATACAATATATATAATAAATATATATATATATAGATATATATATAGATATATATTGATATATATATATATATACAGAGAGAGAGAGAGAGTGAAATTCATGTTATAACAAAAAAAACAAATTATTATTAAAACGTATTATTTTTTTATTCCCCAGCCATTCTTTTTGTATTTATTTAATTACTCCGACTATTACCTGCTGGTACGCCGTCCGGTGTGCCCTGTGAAATGAAAGGTGGCATTCTTTATTTATTTATTTATTTATTCATTTATTCATTCATAACTGACAGCTTCGCGCTCCGTTCGTGCCCGGGCGGAAGAGGTGTTCCAATTCGGCTTAACTGTGACACACGCCCGCCCTCCTCCCCCGGAGCTTCCATTCGGTTAAACTTAGGGGCCGCTTGGCACCGCCCGTGCCCGGGGAAGGTGCTCCTCTTCGGCTTACTGTGACGCGAGCATGCCCGCCTCCTCCGGAGCTTCCATTCGGTTAAACTTAGGGGCCGCTTGGAACCGCCCGTGCCCGGCGAAGGTGCTCCTCTTCGGCTTACTGTGACGCGAGCATGCCCTCCTCCTCCGGAGCTTCCATTCGGTTAAACTTAGGGGCCGCTTGGCACCGCCCGTGCCCGGGGAAGGTGCTCCTCTACGGCTTAACTGCCACGCACGCCGGCCGGAGCTCTGGTACGGTCCGAACCGCGCGAAACGTCGCCACCGATCGTGTCCGGGGGAACGTGCTCTTCTTCGTCCACTCTCCTCTTCGCCCACGCTCTTCTTCGGCGCACGCCGGCCGTCTAACCGCTCCAGCGCCCGTCGTGCCGCTCGGCGAAACTACAATGCCCCCGAATATTTTTTATACCCGCGAAGCACTGAACCCGCGAAAGGTGAACCGCGAAGTAGCGAGGGTTCACTGTATGTATAAGACCAAGACCTACAAAAAAGTCTCTTGGAGCAATGAGCTAGGTTTTACAGGAAGTCGGCCATTTTGAATTTACTTAAAAGGGGCGGGTCACCACAATGGACTTTGTGTAGAAATTATTATTGGGGCCCGAGCAGCGACCGCGGCGAGGTCCCTATTGTTTATGTAGAAATTATTATTAGGGCCCGAGCAGCGACCGCTACGAGGTCCCCATTGTTTTTGTGGAAATTATTATTATTATTATTATTAGGGCCCGAGCAGTGACCGCTGCGAGGTCCCTATTGTTTTTCTAGAAATTGTTATTAGGGCCCGAGCTGCGACGGCTGCGAGGTCCCTATTGTTTTTGTAGAAAATATTAATACTTTTATTATTATTATTATTATTAGGGCCTGAGCAGCGACCGCTGCGAAGTCCCTGTTGTTTTTGTAGAAATTATTATTATTATTTTTTTTCCGATTGTTCGATTGCATTTTTGACCCCCGAAACATGCACAAAAATTCACCAAACTTGGCAGTCTCATCGGGCATGGCGAAAAATTTGATATTTTAACGTCTAATATGAACAGGAAGTGAGTTATGAATTTTTGAAAGTCCGACTTTTGCCCTTTTTTGCATGTTTACAGGGGTCATTCTTTTGCACCCTGATCCTAAAGGCTTCATCTGATTGCCTTAAAATTCTGTCTGTAGCATCTTAAGACCTGGGACAAACACTGGGGCTAAAATTTTTTGTTTCCGAAATACTATATGACGGGGGCGGGGCTTCGAAGTTTTCACTTAAGATTTCCTTCGCCGCAATGGACAAAATGCTTAATAACTCTCTTGCACATGCTGCTAAAAATCCAAAACTTCACATGTACATCAAGAGTCGGTACCTGAAGACATCTATATGTTTATATTCTGTTATACACCTTGCGCCAATCAATATCATTTTTTACATTTTGACGTCCTGCACGGTGCCCTTTTAACGAATCCGATTGAAAATTGGCTAGAAAAGACTCAAGACATTGATCTTACTCTATCCCTATTTTTGTGACTTTCCTTCGAAGGGCGTGGCTATTACGGTGCCGCAGAGTCTGATTATTCTCCGTGGCAACAAAAGTTCCTGCAAAATGATTCAGATGATCCATCTTCTCGAAATTTTTCACATTTGAGGATATTCAGGCCCTGAAGACGGCTGCCAACTTATTTTTGATCGGATGAGTGTTTAGGCCTTGAGGATGTCACAATACGAAAGTCTTTCGCCTTCTTCAGAGTGTCACATGATGGTGTCTTGTGGCCCGTCTTTATCAGCTGATGTTCCATGAGGGCGTGACTTACCTGTCACAAGAATGAAGGCAAGTCACGCCCCCCGCTGTCCGTTCACTCCGCCAAGATGCTGCTCCAGGTGGTAGAGAGGATGAAGGCTCCCTTGTCTCTGTTCATGGTTTTTATGCCTCGCTTGCAGATCTCAATGGCCTCTCTGATCCAGCGCTGTTGTTTGTTCTCTTCGGTGCGGATGACCCTGCCCTTCTCCCGGTCCATGATGTGGTTTTCCCTTTTGCAGTGGTCAGTGATTGCTGATTTGTAATGTTCATGTTGTGCTTGTTCTTTTACTGCTCTGATTTTTCATTTTTTTGACAGGTAAGTCACACCCTCATGGAACATCAGCTGATAAAGACGGGTCTCAAGACACCATCATGCGACACTCTGAAGAAGGCGAAAGACTCGCCGAAACATGTCAGGTAAAAAATTAACCTAAAACATAATTGTCTGCTTTTAATGAATCAGTCAAATATCAATAATAAGAAGACAAAATGAACCTAATACAAATAAATGAATGCTTAATAACGCCCCTGCACATGCTCCTAAAAATCCAAACCTTCACCTGTAAATAAAACGTCCCGACCTGAAGACATCTTAATGTTATTATTTTGTTATACACACAGCGCCGCCAAGTGGAATCAAAAATTTGTTTTTATTTTAATTTTCACGTACTGCACGGTGCCCTTTTGACGAATCCGACTGAAAATTAGTCAGAAAAGACTCAAGACAATGATCTTACTCTGTGCCGAATTTTGTGACGTTTTGGCAAAAGGCGTGGCTATTACGGTGCTGAAAAATCCGATTGTACTTTGTGGCAACAAAAGCTCCGGCAACATGACTCAGATGATCCTATCTTCTCGAAGTTGTACACATTTGAGGATACTTCAGCCCTGAAGACATCTACCAACTTATTTTTCATCGTAGTAGTAGCGCCACCAACTGGTAAAAGCTAATACAAGTTATTTTCTTGGATGTTTTTCTCCGTGCAACTCAACAAGGTCGCCCTCATATATGCTCGGATGACTGTTTCGGCCATGAGGATGTCACAATACGAAATTCATCCTTTTTCGTGAAAAGTTGTGGGAGTGGCATTGCACTGTTCGGCAATAAAACAACGCTGATTATGAGGTTCTAAATATGAACGACAACTCGTGAAACTTTACACACACATCAGGCAGAGCAAATTTATCAATATTTTATACGTTAGTTGTGCAGCTTTTTTGAAATGGCTCGCCATGGCCCTCGAGAAAAGTTAAAAAAAGAATAGAATAGAAATAGAAATCCCTTTATTGTCATTGTACTCAAGTGTGCAACGAGATTAGAGGGCTCCCCTCTCCAGTGCAATACAACAATAATACAGACAATATATAAATTAGATAAATAAATACGACAGTGCAATGGAATTCAGTACTGAATAGGGCATATAGAAACACATCACAATGCTGTTTTGCAAGGTTAGGGTGGTCTCGTGTGTGTGTGTGAGAGTTCAGTATGGAGATGGCTCTCGGAAAGAAACTGTTTCTCAGTCTATTGGTCCTTGATTTGATGCATCTGTAGCGCCTGCCAGAGGGCAACAGGTCGAACAGGTGTGAGTTTGGGTGGGTATTGTCTTTGACGATGTTGAGAGCCCTTCTGAGGCACCGGGCGGTGTAGATGTCCGACAGCGAGGGGAGAGGGCAGCCAATAATCCTTTGCGCTGTTTTGACTGTCCTCTGGAGCCTCACTCTGTCCGCCTCAGTGCAGCCGCTGTACCAGGTGGAGACACAGTACGTCAGCAGGCTCTCGATGGACGAGTGGTAGAAGGCCAGCAGCAGCTTCCTGTCCAGGTTGAATTTCCTGAGGACTCTCAGGAAGTGCAGACGTTGGCGGACCTTCTTTACCACTGCTGTGGTGTTGTGACTCCAAGAAAGGTCATCGGAGATCTGTACTCCCAGGAACTTGAACGTGTGGACCCTCTCCACACACACGCCTTCGATGCAGAGGGGGGGCGGCAGCGTCTTGTTCCTCCTGAAGTCGACGACAATCTCCTTTGTTTTAGCAGAGTTAAGGTGCAGTCTGTTGTCCTTGCACCAAGTTGTCAGTCTCCCTACCTCCTCTCTGTAGGCTGTCTCGTCACCTTCCGAGATCAGACCGACCACTGTCGTGTCGTCAGCAAACTTGACGATGGTGTTGTTGCCGTGGGCCGGGCTGCAGTCGTAGGTGTAGAGGGCGTACAGGAGAGGGCTCAGCACGCATCCTTGGGGGGAACCGGTGCTCAGCATGAGGGTGGAGGACGTGTAGGGGCCGAGCAACACAGTCTGGGGTCTGTTGGTCAGAAAGTCCTTAATCCAGATGCGTGTGAGGGCAGGGAGGCCGAGAGTGTCCAGTTTGGCGACGAGGATGTCTGGGATGATCGTGTTGAATGCCGAGCTGTAGTCCACAAAGAGCATCCTTGCATAGCTCCGCTGTTGTTCCAGGTGGCCCAGCACAACATGCAGAGCAGCCCTGGTTGAGTGTTTCACCTCGCTTTTTGTAAATTTTATGGAGTACAGTGAACCCTCGGTTATCGCGGTTAATGGGGACCGAGACCACCCGCGAAAACTGAAAATCCGCGAAGTAGCGGCGCACCTTCAAAAATGCTTAAAAAAAAAATACAATATATATAAATATATATATATATATATATATATATATATACGGGGAGAGAGAGAGTGAAATTCATGTTATAACAAAAAAAACAAATTATTATTAAAACGTATTATTTTTTTATTCCCCAGCCATTCTTTTTGTATTTATTTAATTACTCAGACTTTTACCTGCTGGTACGCCGTCTGGTGTGCCCTGTGAAATGAAAGGTGCCATTCTTTATTTATTTATTTATTTATTCATTTATTCATTCATAACTGACAGCTTCGCGCTCCGCTCGTGCCCGGGCGGAAGAGGTGCTCCAATTCGGCTTAACTGTGACACACGCCCACCCTCCTCCCCCGGAGCTTCCATTCGGTTAAACTTAGGGGCCGCTTGGCACCGCCCGTGCCCGGGGAAGGTGCTCCTCTTCGGCTTACTGTGTCGCGAGCATGCCCTCCTCCTCCGGAGCTTCCATTCGGTTAAACTTAGGGGCCGCTTGGAACCGCCCGTGCCCGGGGAAGGTGCTCCTCTTCGGCTTACTGTGACGCGAGCATGCCCTCCTCCTCCGGAGCTTCCATTCGGTTAAACTTAGGGGCCGCTTGGCACCGCCCGTGCCCGGGGAAGGTGCTCCTCTACGGCTTAACTGCCATGCACGCCGGCCGGAGCTCTGGTACGGTCCGAACCGCGCGAAACGTCGCCACCGATCGTGTCCGGGGGAACGTGCTCTTCTTCGTCCACTCTTCTCTTCGCCCACGCTCTTCTTCGGCGCACGCCGGCCGTCTAACCGCTCCAGCGCCCCGTCGTGCCGCTCGGCGAAACTACAATGCCCCCGAATATTTTTTATACCCGCGAAGCACTGAACCCGCGAAAGGTGAACCGCGAAGTAGCGAGGGTTCACTGTATGTATAAGACCAAGACCTACAAAAAAGTCTCTTGGAGCAATGAGCTAGGTTTTACAGGAAGTCGGCCATTTTGAATTTATTAAAAGGGGGCGGGTCACCACAATGGACTTTGTGTAGAAATTCTTATTGGGGCCCGAGCAGCGACCGCGGCGAGGTCCCTATTGTTTATGTAGAAATTATTATTAGGGCCCGAGCAGCGACCGCTACGAGGTCCCCATTGTTTTTGTGGAAATTATTATTATTATTATTATTATTAGGGCCCGAGCAGTGACCGCTGCGAGGTCCCTATTGTTTTTCTAGAAATTGTTATTAGGGCCCGAGCTACGACGGCTGCGAGGTCCCTATTGTTTTTGTAGAAAATATTATTACTTTTATTATTATTATTATTATTATTATTAGGGCCTGAGCAGCGACCGCTGCGAAGTCCCTGTTGTTTTTGTAGAAATTATTATTATTATTATTTTTCCGATTGTACGATTGCATTTTTGACCCCCGAAACATGCACAAAAACTCACCAAACTTGGCAGTCTCATCGGGCATGGCGAGAAATTTGATATTTTAACGTCTAATATGAACAGGAAGTGAGTTATGAATTTTTGAAAGTCCGACTTTTGCCCTTTTTTGCATGTTTACAGGGGTCATTCTTTTGCACCCTGATCCTAAAGGCTTCATCTGATTGCCTTAAAATTCTGTCTGTAGCATCTTAAGACCTGGGACAAACACTGGGGCTAAAATCTTTTGTTTCCGAAATACTATATGACGGGGGCGGGGCTTCAAAGTTTTCACTTAAGATTTCCTTCGCCGCAATGGACAAAATGCTTAATAACTCTCCTGCACATGCTGCTAAAAATCCAAAACTTCACATATACATAAAGAGTCGGTACCTGAAGACATCTATATGTTTATATTCTGTTATACACCTTGCGCCAATCAATATCATTTTTTACATTTTGACGTACTGCACGGTGCCCTTTTAACGAATCCGATTGAAAATTGGCTAGAAAAGACTCAAGACATTGATCTTACTCTATCCCTATTTTTGTGACTTTCCTTCGAAGGGCGTGGCTATTGCGGTGCCGCAGAGTCTGATTATTCTCCGTGGCAACAAAAGTTCCTGCAAAATGATTCAGATGATCCATCTTCTCGAAATTTTTCACGTTTGAGGATATTCAGGCCCTGAAGACGGCTGCCAACTTATTTTTGATCGCAGTGGTAGCGCCACCAACTGGTTAAAACAAATACAAATTATTTTCGTTGATGTTTTTCTCCGGGCAGGTTAACAAAATCTACCTTATATTTGCTCGGATGAGTGTTTAGGCCTTGAGGATGTCACAATACGAAAGTCTTTCGCCTTCTTCAGAGTGTCACATGATGGTGTCTTGTGACCCGTCTTTATCAGCTGATGTTCCATGAGGGCGTGACTTACCTGTCACAAGAATGAAGGCAAGTCACGCCCCCCGCTGTCCGTTCACTCCGCCAAGATGCTGCTCCAGGTGGTAGAGAGGATGAAGGCTCCCTTGTCTCTGTTCATGGTTTTTATGCCTCGCTTGCAGATCTCAATGGCCTCTCTGATCCAGCGCTGTTGTTTGTTCTCTTCGGTGCGGATGACCCTGCCCTTCTCCCGGTCCATGATGTGGTTTTCCCTTTTGCAGTGGTCAGTGATTGCTGATTTGTAATGTTCATGTTGTGCTTGTTCTTTTACTGCTCTGATTTTTCATTTTTTTGACAGGTAAGTCACACCCTCATGGAACATCAGCTGATAAAGACGGGTCTCAAGACACCATCATGCGACACTCTGAAGAAGGCGAAAGACTCGCCGAAACATGTCAGGTAAAAAATTAACCTAAAACATAATTGTCTGCTTTTAATGAATCAGTCAAATATCAATAATAAGAAGACAAAATGAACCTAATACAAATAAATGAATGCTTAATAACGCCCCTGCACATGCTCCTAAAAATCCAAACCTTCACCTGTAAATAAAACGTCCCGACCTGAAGACATCTTAATGTTATTATTTTGTTATACACACAGCGCCGCCAAGTGGAATCAAAAATTTGTTTTTATTTTAATTTTCACGTACTGCACGGTGCCCTTTTGACGAATCCGACTGAAAATTAGTCAGAAAAGACTCAAGACAATGATCTTACTCTGTGCCGAATTTTGTGACGTTTTGGCAAAAGGCGTGGCTATTACGGTGCTGAAAAATCCGATTGTACTTTGTGGCAACAAAAGCTCCGGCAACATGACTCAGATGATCCTATCTTCTCGAAGTTGTACACATTTGAGGATACTTCAGCCCTGAAGACATCTACCAACTTATTTTTCATCGTAGTAGTAGCGCCACCAACTGGTAAAAGCTAATACAAGTTATTTTCTTGGATGTTTTTCTCCGTGCAACTCAACAAGGTCGCCCTCATATATGCTCGGATGACTGTTTCGGCCATGAGGATGTCACAATACGAAATTCATCCTTTTTCGTGAAAAGTTGTGGGAGTGGCATTGCACTGTTCGGCAATAAAACAACGCTGATTATGAGGTTCTAAATATGAACGACAACTCGTGAAACTTTACACACACATCAGGCAGAGCAAATTTATCAATATTTTATACGTTAGTTGTGCAGCTTTTTTGAAATGGCTCGCCATGGCCCTCGAGAAAAGTTAAAAAAAGAATAGAATAGAAATAGAAATCCCTTTATTGTCATTGTACTCAAGTGTGCAACGAGATTAGAGGGCTCCCCTCTCCAGTGCAATACAACAATAATACAGACAATATATAAATTAGATAAATAAATACGACAGTGCAATGGAATTCAGTACTGAATAGGGCATATAGAAACACATCACAATGCTGTTTTGCAAGGTTAGGGTGGTCTCGTGTGTGTGTGTGAGAGTTCAGTATGGAGATGGCTCTCGGAAAGAAACTGTTTCTCAGTCTATTGGTCCTTGATTTGATGCATCTGTAGCGCCTGCCAGAGGGCAACAGGTCGAACAGGTGTGAGTTTGGGTGGGTATTGTCTTTGACGATGTTGAGAGCCCTTCTGAGGCACCGGGCGGTGTAGATGTCCGACAGCGAGGGGAGAGGGCAGCCAATAATCCTTTGCGCTGTTTTGACTGTCCTCTGGAGCCTCACTCTGTCCGCCTCAGTGCAGCCGCTGTACCAGGTGGAGACACAGTACGTCAGCAGGCTCTCGATGGACGAGTGGTAGAAGGCCAGCAGCAGCTTCCTGTCCAGGTTGAATTTCCTGAGGACTCTCAGGAAGTGCAGACGTTGGCGGACCTTCTTTACCACTGCTGTGGTGTTGTGACTCCAAGAAAGGTCATCGGAGATCTGTACTCCCAGGAACTTGAACGTGTGGACCCTCTCCACACACACGCCTTCGATGCAGAGGGGGGGCGGCAGCGTCTTGTTCCTCCTGAAGTCGACGACAATCTCCTTTGTTTTAGCAGAGTTAAGGTGCAGTCTGTTGTCCTTGCACCAAGTTGTCAGTCTCCCTACCTCCTCTCTGTAGGCTGTCTCGTCACCTTCCGAGATCAGACCGACCACTGTCGTGTCGTCAGCAAACTTGACGATGGTGTTGTTGCCGTGGGCCGGGCTGCAGTCGTAGGTGTAGAGGGCGTACAGGAGAGGGCTCAGCACGCATCCTTGGGGGGAACCGGTGCTCAGCATGAGGGTGGAGGACGTGTAGGGGCCGAGCAACACAGTCTGGGGTCTGTTGGTCAGAAAGTCCTTAATCCAGATGCGTGTGAGGGCAGGGAGGCCGAGAGTGTCCAGTTTGGCGACGAGGATGTCTGGGATGATCGTGTTGAATGCCGAGCTGTAGTCCACAAAGAGCATCCTTGCATAGCTCCGCTGTTGTTCCAGGTGGCCCAGCACAACATGCAGAGCAGCCCTGGTTGAGTGTTTCACCTCGCTTTTTGTAAATTTTATGGAGTACAGTGAACCCTCGGTTATCGCGGTTAATGGGGACCGAGACCACCCGCGAAAACTGAAAATCCGCGAAGTAGCGGCGCACCTTCAAAAATGCTTAAAAAAAAAATACAATATATATAAATATATATATATATATATATATATATATATACGGGGAGAGAGAGAGTGAAATTCATGTTATAACAAAAAAAACAAATTATTATTAAAACGTATTATTTTTTTATTCCCCAGCCATTCTTTTTGTATTTATTTAATTACTCAGACTTTTACCTGCTGGTACGCCGTCTGGTGTGCCCTGTGAAATGAAAGGTGCCATTCTTTATTTATTTATTTATTTATTCATTTATTCATTCATAACTGACAGCTTCGCGCTCCGCTCGTGCCCGGGCGGAAGAGGTGCTCCAATTCGGCTTAACTGTGACACACGCCCACCCTCCTCCCCCGGAGCTTCCATTCGGTTAAACTTAGGGGCCGCTTGGCACCGCCCGTGCCCGGGGAAGGTGCTCCTCTTCGGCTTACTGTGTCGCGAGCATGCCCTCCTCCTCCGGAGCTTCCATTCGGTTAAACTTAGGGGCCGCTTGGAACCGCCCGTGCCCGGGGAAGGTGCTCCTCTTCGGCTTACTGTGACGCGAGCATGCCCTCCTCCTCCGGAGCTTCCATTCGGTTAAACTTAGGGGCCGCTTGGCACCGCCCGTGCCCGGGGAAGGTGCTCCTCTACGGCTTAACTGCCATGCACGCCGGCCGGAGCTCTGGTACGGTCCGAACCGCGCGAAACGTCGCCACCGATCGTGTCCGGGGGAACGTGCTCTTCTTCGTCCACTCTTCTCTTCGCCCACGCTCTTCTTCGGCGCACGCCGGCCGTCTAACCGCTCCAGCGCCCCGTCGTGCCGCTCGGCGAAACTACAATGCCCCCGAATATTTTTTATACCCGCGAAGCACTGAACCCGCGAAAGGTGAACCGCGAAGTAGCGAGGGTTCACTGTATGTATAAGACCAAGACCTACAAAAAAGTCTCTTGGAGCAATGAGCTAGGTTTTACAGGAAGTCGGCCATTTTGAATTTATTAAAAGGGGGCGGGTCACCACAATGGACTTTGTGTAGAAATTCTTATTGGGGCCCGAGCAGCGACCGCGGCGAGGTCCCTATTGTTTATGTAGAAATTATTATTAGGGCCCGAGCAGCGACCGCTACGAGGTCCCCATTGTTTTTGTGGAAATTATTATTATTATTATTATTATTAGGGCCCGAGCAGTGACCGCTGCGAGGTCCCTATTGTTTTTCTAGAAATTGTTATTAGGGCCCGAGCTACGACGGCTGCGAGGTCCCTATTGTTTTTGTAGAAAATATTATTACTTTTATTATTATTATTATTATTATTATTAGGGCCTGAGCAGCGACCGCTGCGAAGTCCCTGTTGTTTTTGTAGAAATTATTATTATTATTATTTTTCCGATTGTACGATTGCATTTTTGACCCCCGAAACATGCACAAAAACTCACCAAACTTGGCAGTCTCATCGGGCATGGCGAGAAATTTGATATTTTAACGTCTAATATGAACAGGAAGTGAGTTATGAATTTTTGAAAGTCCGACTTTTGCCCTTTTTTGCATGTTTACAGGGGTCATTCTTTTGCACCCTGATCCTAAAGGCTTCATCTGATTGCCTTAAAATTCTGTCTGTAGCATCTTAAGACCTGGGACAAACACTGGGGCTAAAATCTTTTGTTTCCGAAATACTATATGACGGGGGCGGGGCTTCAAAGTTTTCACTTAAGATTTCCTTCGCCGCAATGGACAAAATGCTTAATAACTCTCCTGCACATGCTGCTAAAAATCCAAAACTTCACATATACATAAAGAGTCGGTACCTGAAGACATCTATATGTTTATATTCTGTTATACACCTTGCGCCAATCAATATCATTTTTTACATTTTGACGTACTGCACGGTGCCCTTTTAACGAATCCGATTGAAAATTGGCTAGAAAAGACTCAAGACATTGATCTTACTCTATCCCTATTTTTGTGACTTTCCTTCGAAGGGCGTGGCTATTGCGGTGCCGCAGAGTCTGATTATTCTCCGTGGCAACAAAAGTTCCTGCAAAATGATTCAGATGATCCATCTTCTCGAAATTTTTCACGTTTGAGGATATTCAGGCCCTGAAGACGGCTGCCAACTTATTTTTGATCGCAGTGGTAGCGCCACCAACTGGTTAAAACAAATACAAATTATTTTCGTTGATGTTTTTCTCCGGGCAGGTTAACAAAATCTACCTTATATTTGCTCGGATGAGTGTTTAGGCCTTGAGGATGTCACAATACGAAAGTCTTTCGCCTTCTTCAGAGTGTCACATGATGGTGTCTTGTGACCCGTCTTTATCAGCTGATGTTCCATGAGGGCGTGACTTACCTGTCACAAGAATGAAGGCAAGTCACGCCCCCCGCTGTCCGTTCACTCCGCCAAGATGCTGCTCCAGGTGGTAGAGAGGATGAAGGCTCCCTTGTCTCTGTTCATGGTTTTTATGCCTCGCTTGCAGATCTCAATGGCCTCTCTGATCCAGCGCTGTTGTTTGTTCTCTTCGGTGCGGATGACCCTGCCCTTCTCCCGGTCCATGATGTGGTTTTCCCTTTTGCAGTGGTCAGTGATTGCTGATTTGTAATGTTCATGTTGTGCTTGTTCTTTTACTGCTATGATTTTTCATTTTTTTGACAGGTAATTCACACCCTCATGGAACATCAGCTGATAAAGACGGGTCTCAAGACACCATCATGCGACACTCTGAAGAAGGCGAAAGACTCGCCGAAACATGTCAGGTAAAAAATTTACCTAAAACATAATTGTCTGCTTTTAATGAATCTGTCAAATATCAATAATAAGAAGACAAAATGAACCTAATACAAATAAATGAATGCTTAATAACTCCCCTGCACATGCTCCTAAAAATCCAAACCTTCACCTGTAAATAAAATGTCCCGACCTGAAGACATCTTAATGTTATTATTTTGTTATACACACAGCGCCGCCAAGTGGAATAAAAAATTTGTTTTTATTTTAATTTTCACGTACTGCACGGTGCCCTTTTGACGAATCCGACTGAAAATTAGTCAGAAAAGACTCAAGACAATGATCTTACTCTCTGCCGAGTTTTGTGACGTTTTGGCAAAAGGCGTGGCTATTACGGTGCTGAAAAGTCCGATTGTACTTTGTGGCAACAAAAGCTCCGGCAACATGACTGAGATGATCCTATCTTCTCGAAGTTGTACACATTTGAGGATACTTCAACCCTGAAGACATCTACCAACTTATTTTTCATCGTAGTAGTAGCGCCACCAACTGGTAAAAGCTAATACAAGTTATTTTCTTGGATGTTTTTCTCCGTGCAACTCAACAAGGTCGCCCTCATATATGCTCGGAGGACTGTTTCGTCCATGAGGATGTCACAATACGAAATTCATCCTTTTTCGTGAAAAGTTGTGGGAGTGGCATTGCACTGTCCGGCAATAAAACAACGCTGATTATGAGGTTCTAAATATGAACGACAACTCGTGAAACTTGACACACACATCAGGCAGAGCAAATTTATCAATATTTTATACGTTAGTTGTGCAGCTTTTTTTAAATGGCTCGCCATGGCCCTCGAGAAATGTTCAAAAAAGCAGCCCTGGTTGAGTGTTTCACCTCGCTTTTTGTAAATTTTATGGAGTACAGTGAACCCTCGGTTGTCGCGGTTAATGGGGACCGAGACCACCCGCGGAAACTGAAAATCCGCGAAGTAGCGGCGCACCTTCAAAAATGCTTAAAAAAAAATACAATATATATAATATATATATATAGATATATATATAGATATATATATATATATACAGAGAGAGAGAGAGAGTGAAATTCATGTTATAACAAAAAAAAAAAATTATTATTAAAACGTATTATTTTTTTATTCCCCAGCCATTCTTTTTGTATTTATTTAATTACTCCGACTATTACCTGCTGGTACGCCGTCCGGTGTGCCCTGTGAAATGAAAGGTGGCATTCTTTATTTATTTATTCATTTATTCATTCATAACTGACAGCTTCGCGCTCCGTTCGTGCCCGGGCGGAAGAGGTGTTCCAATTCGGCTTAACTGTGACACACGCCCGCCCTCCTCCCCCGGAGCTTCCATTCGGTTAAACTTAGGGGCCGCTTGGCACCGCCCGTGCCCGGGGAAGGTGCTCCTCTTCGGCTTACTGTGACGCGAGCATGCCCGCCTCCTCCGGAGCTTCCATTCGGTTAAACTTAGGGGCCGCTTGGAACCGCCCGTGCCCGGCGAAGGTGCTCCTCTTCGGCTTACTGTGACGCGAGCATGCCCTCCTCCTCCGGAGCTTCCATTCGGTTAAACTTAGGGGCCGCTTGGCACCGCCCGTGCCCGGGGAAGGTGCTCCTCTACGGCTTAACTGCCACGCACGCCGGCCGGAGCTCTGGTACGGTCCGAACCGCGCGAAACGTCGCCACCGATCGTGTCCGGGGGAACGTGCTCTTCTTCGTCCACTCTCCTCTTCGCCCACGCTCTTCTTCGGCGCACGCCGGCCGTCTAACCGCTCCAGCGCTCGGCGAAACTACAATGCCCCCGAATATTTTTTATACCCGCGAAGCACTGAACCCGCGAAAGGTGAACCGCGAAGTAGCGAGGGTTCACTGTATGTATAAGACCAAGACCTACAAAAAAGTCTCTTGGAGCAATGAGCTAGGTTTTACAGGAAGTCGGCCATTTTGAATTTACTTAAAAGGGGCGGGTCACCACAATGGACTTTGTGTAGAAATTATTATTGGGGCCCGAGCAGCGACCGCGGCGAGGTCCCTATTGTTTATGTAGAAATTATTATTAGGGCCCGAGCAGCGACCGCTACGAGGTCCCCATTGTTTTTGTGGAAATTATTATTATTATTATTATTCGGGCCCGAGCAGTGACCGCTGCGAGGTCCCTATTGTTTTTCTAGAAATTGTTATTAGGGCCCGAGCTGCGACGGCTGCGAGGTCCCTATTGTTTTTGTAGAAAATATTAATACTTTTATTATTATTATTATTATTAGGGCCTGAGCAGCGACCGCTGCGAAGTCCCTGTTGTTTTTGTAGAAATTATTATTATTATTATTTTTCCGATTGTTCGATTGCATTTTTGACCCCCGAAACATGCACAAAAATTCACCAAACTTGGCAGTCTCATCGGGCATGGCGAAAAATTTGATATTTTAACGTCTAATATGAACAGGAAGTGAGTTATGAATTTTTGAAAGTCCGACTTTTGCCCTTTTTTGCATGTTTACAGGGGTCATTCTTTTGCACCCTGATCCTAAAGGCTTCATCTGATTGCCTTAAAATTCTGTCTGTAGCATCTTAAGACCTGGGACAAACACTGGGGCTAAAATTTTTTGTTTCCGAAATACTATATGACGGGGGCGGGGCTTCGAAGTTTTCACTTAAGATTTCCTTCGCCGCAATGGACAAAATGCTTAATAACTCTCTTGCACATGCTGCTAAAAATCCAAAACTTCACATGTACATCAAGAGTCGGTACCTGAAGACATCTATATGTTTATATTCTGTTATACACCTTGCGCCAATCAATATCATTTTTTACATTTTGACGTCCTGCACGGTGCCCTTTTAACGAATCCGATTGAAAATTGGCTAGAAAAGACTCAAGACATTGATCTTACTCTATCCCTATTTTTGTGACTTTCCTTCGAAGGGCGTGGCTATTACGGTGCCGCAGAGTCTGATTATTCTCCGTGGCAACAAAAGTTCCTGCAAAATGATTCAGATGATCCATCTTCTCGAAATTTTTCACATTTGAGGATATTCAGGCCCTGAAGACGGCTGCCAACTTATTTTTGATCGGATGAGTGTTTAGGCCTTGAGGATGTCACAATACGAAAGTCTTTCGCCTTCTTCAGAGTGTCACATGATGGTGTCTTGTGGCCCGTCTTTATCAGCTGATGTTCCATGAGGGCGTGACTTACCTGTCACAAGAATGAAGGCAAGTCACGCCCCCCGCTGTCCGTTCACTCCGCCAAGATGCTGCTCCAGGTGGTAGAGAGGATGAAGGCTCCCTTGTCTCTGTTCATGGTTTTTATGCCTCGCTTGCAGATCTCAATGGCCTCTCTGATCCAGCGCTGTTGTTTGTTCTCTTCGGTGCGGATGACCCTGCCCTTCTCCCGGTCCATGATGTGGTTTTCCCTTTTGCAGTGGTCAGTGATTGCTGATTTGTAATGTTCATGTTGTGCTTGTTCTTTTACTGCTCTGATTTTTCATTTTTTTGACAGGTAAGTCACACCCTCATGGAACATCAGCTGATAAAGACGGGTCTCAAGACACCATCATGCGACACTCTGAAGAAGGCGAAAGACTCGCCGAAACATGTCAGGTAAAAAATTAACCTAAAACATAATTGTCTGCTTTTAATGAATCAGTCAAATATCAATAATAAGAAGACAAAATGAACCTAATACAAATAAATGAATGCTTAATAACGCCCCTGCACATGCTCCTAAAAATCCAAACCTTCACCTGTAAATAAAACGTCCCGACCTGAAGACATCTTAATGTTATTATTTTGTTATACACACAGCGCCGCCAAGTGGAATCAAAAATGTGTTTTTATTTTAATTTTCACGTACTGCACGGTGCCCTTTTGACGAATCCGACTGAAAATTAGTCAGAAAAGACTCAAGACAATGATCTTACTCTGTGCCGAATTTTGTGACGTTTTGGCAAAAGGCGTGGCTATTACGGTGCTGAAAAATCCGATTGTACTTTGTGGCAACAAAAGCTCCGGCAACATGACTCAGATGATCCTATCTTCTCGAAGTTGTACACATTTGAGGATACTTCAGCCCTGAAGACATCTACCAACTTATTTTTCATCGTAGTAGTAGCGCCACCAACTGGTAAAAGCTAATACAAGTTATTTTCTTGGATGTTTTTCTCCGTGCAACTCAACAAGGTCGCCCTCATATATGCTCGGATGACTGTTTCGGCCATGAGGATGTCACAATACGAAATTCATCCTTTTTCGTGAAAAGTTGTGGGAGTGGCATTGCACTGTTCGGCAATAAAACAACGCTGATTATGAGGTTCTAAATATGAACGACAACTCGTGAAACTTTACACACACATCAGGCAGAGCAAATTTATCAATATTTTATACGTTAGTTGTGCAGCTTTTTTGAAATGGCTCGCCATGGCCCTCGAGAAAAGTTAAAAAAAGAATAGAATAGAAATAGAAATCCCTTTATTGTCATTGTACTCAAGTGTGCAACGAGATTAGAGGGCTCCCCTCTCCAGTGCAATACAACAATAATACAGACAATATATAAATTAGATAAATAAATACGACAGTGCAATGGAATTCAGTACTGAATAGGGCATATAGAAACACATCACAATGCTGTTTTGCAAGGTTAGGGTGGTCTCGTGTGTGTGTGAGAGTTCAGTATGGAGATGGCTCTCGGAAAGAAACTGTTTCTCAGTCTATTGGTCCTTGATTTGATGCATCTGTAGCGCCTGCCAGAGGGCAACAGGTCGAACAGGTGTGAGTTTGGGTGGGTATTGTCTTTGACGATGTTGAGAGCCCTTCTGAGGCACCGGGCGGTGTAGATGTCCGACAGCGAGGGGAGAGGGCAGCCAATAATCCTTTGCGCTGTTTTGACTGTCCTCTGGAGCCTCACTCTGTCCGCCTCAGTGCAGCCGCTGTACCAGGTGGAGACACAGTACGTCAGCAGGCTCTCGATGGACGAGTGGTAGAAGGCCAGCAGCAGCTTCCTGTCCAGGTTGAATTTCCTGAGGACTCTCAGGAAGTGCAGACGTTGGCGGACCTTCTTTACCACTGCTGTGGTGTTGTGACTCCAAGAAAGGTCATCGGAGATCTGTACTCCCAGGAACTTGAACGTGTGGACCCTCTCCACACACACGCCTTCGATGCAGAGGGGGGGCGGCAGCGTCTTGTTCCTCCTGAAGTCGACGACAATCTCCTTTGTTTTAGCAGAGTTAAGGTGCAGTCTGTTGTCCTTGCACCAAGTTGTCAGTCTCCCTACCTCCTCTCTATAGGCTGTTTCGTCACCTTCCGAGATCAGACCGACCTCTGTCGTGTCGTCAGCAAACTTGACGATGGTGTTGTTGCCGTGGGCCGGGCTGCAGTCGTAGGTGTAGAGGGCGTACAGGAGAGGGCTCAGCACGCATCCTTGGGGGGAACCGGTGCTCAGCATGAGGGTGGAGGACGTGTAGGGGCCGAGCAACACAGTCTGGGGTCTGTTGGTCAGAAAGTCCTTAATCCAGATGCGTGTGAGGGCAGGGAGGCCGAGAGTGTCCAGTTTGGCGACGAGGATGTCTGGGATGATCGTGTTGAATGCCGAGCTGTAGTCCACAAAGAGCATCCTTGCATAGCTCCGCTGTTGTTCCAGGTGGCCCAGCACAACATGCAGAGCAGCCCTGGTTGAGTGTTTCACCTCGCTTTTTGTAAATTTTATGGAGTACAGTGAACCCTCGGTTATCGCGGTTAATGGGGACCGAGACCACCCGCGAAAACTGAAAATCCGCGAAGTAGCGGCGCACCTTCAAAAATGCTTAAAAAAAAAATACAATATATATAATAAATATATAAATATATATATATATATATATATATATATATATATATATACGGGGAGAGAGAGAGTGAAATTCATGTTATAACAAAAAAAACAAATTATTATTAAAACGTATTATTTTTTTATTCCCCAGCCATTCTTTTTGTATTTATTTAATTACTCAGACTTTTACCTGCTGGTACGCCGTCTGGTGTGCCCTGTGAAATGAAATGTGCCATTCTTTATTTATTTATTTATTTATTCATTTATTCATTCATAACTGACAGCTTCGCGCTCCGCTCGTGCCCGGGCGGAAGAGGTGCTCCAATTCGGCTTAACTGTGACACACGCCCACCCTCCTCCCCCGGAGCTTCCATTCGGTTAAACTTAGGGGCCGCTTGGCACCGCCCGTGCCCGGGGAAGGTGCTCCTCTTCGGCTTACTGTGACGCGAGCATGCCCGCCTCCTCCGGAGCTTCCATTCGGTTAAACTTAGGGGCCGCTTGGAACCGCCCGTGCCCGGCGAAGGTGCTCCTCTTCGGCTTACTGTAACGCGAGCATGCCCTCCTCCTCCGGAGCTTCCATTTGGTTAAACTTAGGGGCCGCTTGGAACCGCCCGTGCCCGGGGAAGGTGCTCCTCTTCGGCTTACTGTGACGCGAGCATGCCCTCCTCCTCCGGAGCTTCCATTCGGTTAAACTTAGGGGCCGCTTGGCACCGCCCGTGCCCGGGGAAGGTGCTCCTCTACGGCTTAACTGCCACGCACGCCGGCCGGAGCTCTGGTACGGTCCGAACCGCGCGAAACGTCGCCACCGATCGTGTCCGGGGGAACGTGCTCTTCTTCGTCCACTCTCCTCTTCGCCCACGCTCTTCTTCGGCGCACGCCGGCCGTCTAACCGCTCCAGCGCCCGTCGTGCCGCTCGGCGAAACTACAATGCCCCCGAATATTTTTTATACCCGCGAAGCACTGAACCCGCGAAAGGTGAACCGCGAAGTAGCGAGGGTTCACTGTATGTATAAGACCAAGACCTACAAAAAAGTCTCTTGGAGCAATGAGCTAGGTTTTACAGGAAGTCGGCCATTTTGAATTTACTTAAAAGGGGCGGGTCACCACAATGGACTTTGTGTAGAAATTATTATTGGGGCCCGAGCAGCGACCGCGGCGAGGTCCCTATTGTTTATGTAGAAATTATTATTAGGGCCCGAGCAGCGACCGCTACGAGGTCCCCATTGTTTTTGTGGAAATTATTATTATTATTATTATTAGGGCCCGAGCAGTGACCGCTGCGAGGTCCCTATTGTTTTTCTAGAAATTGTTATTAGGGCCCGAGCTGCGACGGCTGCGAGGTCCCTATTGTTTTTGTAGAAAATATTAATACTTTTATTATTATTATTATTATTAGGGCCTGAGCAGCGACCGCTGCAAAGTCCCTGTTGTTTTTGTAGAAATTATTATTATTATTATTTTTCCGATTGTTCGATTGCATTTTTGACCCCCGAAACATGCACAAAAATTCACCAAACTTGGCAGTCTCATCGGGCATGGCGAAAAATTTGATATTTTAACGTCTAATATGAACAGGAAGTGAGTTATGAATTTTTGAAAGTCCGACTTTTGCCCTTTTTTGCATGTTTACAGGGGTCATTCTTTTGCACCCTGATCCTAAAGGCTTCATCTGATTGCCTTAAAATTCTGTCTGTAGCATCTTAAGACCTGGGACAAACACTGGGGCTAAAATTTTTTGTTTCCGAAATACTATATGACGGGGGCGGGGCTTCGAAGTTTTCACTTAAGATTTCCTTCGCCGCAATGGACAAAATGCTTAATAACTCTCTTGCACATGCTGCTAAAAATCCAAAACTTCACATGTACATCAAGAGTCGGTACCTGAAGACATCTATATGTTTATATTCTGTTATACACCTTGCGCCAATCAATATCATTTTTTACATTTTGACGTCCTGCACGGTGCCCTTTTAACGAATCCGATTGAAAATTGGCTAGAAAAGACTCAAGACATTGATCTTACTCTATCCCTATTTTTGTGACTTTCCTTCGAAGGGCGTGGCTATTACGGTGCCGCAGAGTCTGATTATTCTCCGTGGCAACAAAAGTTCCTGCAAAATGATTCAGATGATCCATCTTCTCGAAATTTTTCACATTTGAGGATATTCAGGCCCTGAAGACGGCTGCCAACTTATTTTTGATCGGATGAGTGTTTCGGCCTTGAGGATGTCACAATACAAAAGTCTTTCGCCTTCTTCAGAGTGTCACATGATGGTGTCTTGTGGCCCGTCTTTATCAGCTGATGTTCCATGAGGGCGTGACTTACCTGTCACAAGAATGAAGGCAAGTCACGCCCCCCGCTGTCCGTTCACTCCGCCAAGATGCTGCTCCAGGTGGTAGAGAGGATGAAGGCTCCCTTGTCTCTGTTCATGGTTTTTATGCCTCGCTTGCAGATCTCAATGGCCTCTCTGATCCAGCGCTGTTGTTTGTTCTCTTCGGTGCGGATGACCCTGCCCTTCTCCCGGTCCATGATGTGGTTTTCCCTTTTGCAGTGGTCAGTGATTGCTGATTTGTAATGTTCATGTTGTGCTTGTTCTTTTACTGCTATGATTTTTCATTTTTTTGACAGGTAATTCACACCCTCATGGAACATCAGCTGATAAAGACGGGTCTCAAGACACCATCATGCGACACTCTGAAGAAGGCGAAAGACTCGCCGAAACATGTCAGGTAAAAAATTTACCTAAAACATAATTGTCTGCTTTTAATGAATCTGTCAAATATCAATAATAAGAAGACAAAATGAACCTAATACAAATAAATGAATGCTTAATAACTCCCCTGCACATGCTCCTAAAAATCCAAACCTTCACCTGTAAATAAAATGTCCCGACCTGAAGACATCTTAATGTTATTATTTTGTTATACACACAGCGCCGCCAAGTGGAATAAAAAATTTGTTTTTATTTTAATTTTCACGTACTACACGGTGCCCTTTTGACGAATCCGACTGAAAATTAGTCAGAAAAGACTCAAGACAATGATCTTACTCTCTGCCGAGTTTTGTGACGTTTTGGCAAAAGGCGTGGCTATTACGGTGCTGAAAAGTCCGATTGTACTTTGTGGCAACAAAAGCTCCGGCAACGTGACTGAGATGATCCTATCTTCTCGAAGTTGTACACATTTGAGGATACTTCAACCCTGAAGACATCTACCAACTTATTTTTCATCGTAGTAGTAGCGCCACCAACTGGTAAAAGCTAATACAAGTTATTTTCTTGGATGTTTTTCTCCGTGCAACTCAACAAGGTCGCCCTCATATATGCTCGGAGGACTGTTTCGTCCATGAGGATGTCACAATACGAAATTCATCCTTTTTCGTGAAAAGTTGTGGGAGTGGCATTGCACTGTCCGGCAATAAAACAACGCTGATTATGAGGTTCTAAATATGAACGACAACTCGTGAAACTTGACACACACATCAGGCAGAGCAAATTTATCAATATTTTATACGTTAGTTGTGCAGCTTTTTTTAAATGGCTCGCCATGGCCCTCGAGAAATGTTCAAAAAAGCAGCCCTGGTTGAGTGTTTCACCTCGCTTTTTGTAAATTTTATGGAGTACAGTGAACCCTCGGTTGTCGCGGTTAATGGGGACCGAGACCACCCGCGGAAACTGAAAATCCGCGAAGTAGCGGCGCACCTTCAAAAATGCTTAAAAAAAAATACAATATATATAATAAATATATATATATATAGATATATATATAGATATATATTGATATATATATATATATACAGAGAGAGAGAGAGAGTGAAATTCATGTTATAACAAAAAAAACAAATTATTATTAAAACGTATTATTTTTTTATTCCCCAGCCATTCTTTTTGTATTTATTTAATTACTCCGACTATTACCTGCTGGTACGCCGTCCGGTGTGCCCTGTGAAATGAAAGGTGGCATTCTTTATTTATTTATTTATTTATTCATTTATTCATTCATAACTGACAGCTTCGCGCTCCGTTCGTGCCCGGGCGGAAGAGGTGTTCCAATTCGGCTTAACTGTGACACACGCCCGCCCTCCTCCCCCGGAGCTTCCATTCGGTTAAACTTAGGGGCCGCTTGGCACCGCCCGTGCCCGGGGAAGGTGCTCCTCTTCGGCTTACTGTGACGCGAGCATGCCCGCCTCCTCCGGAGCTTCCATTCGGTTAAACTTAGGGGCCGCTTGGAACCGCCCGTGCCCGGCGAAGGTGCTCCTCTTCGGCTTACTGTGACGCGAGCATGCCCTCCTCCTCCGGAGCTTCCATTCGGTTAAACTTAGGGGCCGCTTGGCACCGCCCGTGCCCGGGGAAGGTGCTCCTCTACGGCTTAACTGCCACGCACGCCGGCCGGAGCTCTGGTACGGTCCGAACCGCGCGAAACGTCGCCACCGATCGTGTCCGGGGGAACGTGCTCTTCTTCGTCCACTCTCCTCTTCGCCCACGCTCTTCTTCGGCGCACGCCGGCCGTCTAACCGCTCCAGCGCCCGTCGTGCCGCTCGGCGAAACTACAATGCCCCCGAATATTTTTTATACCCGCGAAGCACTGAACCCGCGAAAGGTGAACCGCGAAGTAGCGAGGGTTCACTGTATGTATAAGACCAAGACCTACAAAAAAGTCTCTTGGAGCAATGAGCTAGGTTTTACAGGAAGTCGGCCATTTTGAATTTACTTAAAAGGGGCGGGTCACCACAATGGACTTTGTGTAGAAATTATTATTGGGGCCCGAGCAGCGACCGCGGCGAGGTCCCTATTGTTTATGTAGAAATTATTATTAGGGCCCGAGCAGCGACCGCTACGAGGTCCCCATTGTTTTTGTGGAAATTATTATTATTATTATTATTAGGGCCCGAGCAGTGACCGCTGCGAGGTCCCTATTGTTTTTCTAGAAATTGTTATTAGGGCCCGAGCTGCGACGGCTGCGAGGTCCCTATTGTTTTTGTAGAAAATATTAATACTTTTATTATTATTATTATTATTAGGGCCTGAGCAGCGACCGCTGCGAAGTCCCTGTTGTTTTTGTAGAAATTATTATTATTATTTTTTTTCCGATTGTTCGATTGCATTTTTGACCCCCGAAACATGCACAAAAATTCACCAAACTTGGCAGTCTCATCGGGCATGGCGAAAAATTTGATATTTTAACGTCTAATATGAACAGGAAGTGAGTTATGAATTTTTGAAAGTCCGACTTTTGCCCTTTTTTGCATGTTTACAGGGGTCATTCTTTTGCACCCTGATCCTAAAGGCTTCATCTGATTGCCTTAAAATTCTGTCTGTAGCATCTTAAGACCTGGGACAAACACTGGGGCTAAAATTTTTTGTTTCCGAAATACTATATGACGGGGGCGGGGCTTCGAAGTTTTCACTTAAGATTTCCTTCGCCGCAATGGACAAAATGCTTAATAACTCTCTTGCACATGCTGCTAAAAATCCAAAACTTCACATGTACATCAAGAGTCGGTACCTGAAGACATCTATATGTTTATATTCTGTTATACACCTTGCGCCAATCAATATCATTTTTTACATTTTGACGTCCTGCACGGTGCCCTTTTAACGAATCCGATTGAAAATTGGCTAGAAAAGACTCAAGACATTGATCTTACTCTATCCCTATTTTTGTGACTTTCCTTCGAAGGGCGTGGCTATTACGGTGCCGCAGAGTCTGATTATTCTCCGTGGCAACAAAAGTTCCTGCAAAATGATTCAGATGATCCATCTTCTCGAAATTTTTCACATTTGAGGATATTCAGGCCCTGAAGACGGCTGCCAACTTATTTTTGATCGGATGAGTGTTTAGGCCTTGAGGATGTCACAATACGAAAGTCTTTCGCCTTCTTCAGAGTGTCACATGATGGTGTCTTGTGGCCCGTCTTTATCAGCTGATGTTCCATGAGGGCGTGACTTACCTGTCACAAGAATGAAGGCAAGTCACGCCCCCCGCTGTCCGTTCACTCCGCCAAGATGCTGCTCCAGGTGGTAGAGAGGATGAAGGCTCCCTTGTCTCTGTTCATGGTTTTTATGCCTCGCTTGCAGATCTCAATGGCCTCTCTGATCCAGCGCTGTTGTTTGTTCTCTTCGGTGCGGATGACCCTGCCCTTCTCCCGGTCCATGATGTGGTTTTCCCTTTTGCAGTGGTCAGTGATTGCTGATTTGTAATGTTCATGTTGTGCTTGTTCTTTTACTGCTCTGATTTTTCATTTTTTTGACAGGTAAGTCACACCCTCATGGAACATCAGCTGATAAAGACGGGTCTCAAGACACCATCATGCGACACTCTGAAGAAGGCGAAAGACTCGCCGAAACATGTCAGGTAAAAAATTAACCTAAAACATAATTGTCTGCTTTTAATGAATCAGTCAAATATCAATAATAAGAAGACAAAATGAACCTAATACAAATAAATGAATGCTTAATAACGCCCCTGCACATGCTCCTAAAAATCCAAACCTTCACCTGTAAATAAAACGTCCCGACCTGAAGACATCTTAATGTTATTATTTTGTTATACACACAGCGCCGCCAAGTGGAATCAAAAATTTGTTTTTATTTTAATTTTCACGTACTGCACGGTGCCCTTTTGACGAATCCGACTGAAAATTAGTCAGAAAAGACTCAAGACAATGATCTTACTCTGTGCCGAATTTTGTGACGTTTTGGCAAAAGGCGTGGCTATTACGGTGCTGAAAAATCCGATTGTACTTTGTGGCAACAAAAGCTCCGGCAACATGACTCAGATGATCCTATCTTCTCGAAGTTGTACACATTTGAGGATACTTCAGCCCTGAAGACATCTACCAACTTATTTTTCATCGTAGTAGTAGCGCCACCAACTGGTAAAAGCTAATACAAGTTATTTTCTTGGATGTTTTTCTCCGTGCAACTCAACAAGGTCGCCCTCATATATGCTCGGATGACTGTTTCGGCCATGAGGATGTCACAATACGAAATTCATCCTTTTTCGTGAAAAGTTGTGGGAGTGGCATTGCACTGTTCGGCAATAAAACAACGCTGATTATGAGGTTCTAAATATGAACGACAACTCGTGAAACTTTACACACACATCAGGCAGAGCAAATTTATCAATATTTTATACGTTAGTTGTGCAGCTTTTTTGAAATGGCTCGCCATGGCCCTCGAGAAAAGTTAAAAAAAGAATAGAATAGAAATAGAAATCCCTTTATTGTCATTGTACTCAAGTGTGCAACGAGATTAGAGGGCTCCCCTCTCCAGTGCAATACAACAATAATACAGACAATATATAAATTAGATAAATAAATACGACAGTGCAATGGAATTCAGTACTGAATAGGGCATATAGAAACACATCACAATGCTGTTTTGCAAGGTTAGGGTGGTCTCGTGTGTGTGTGTGAGAGTTCAGTATGGAGATGGCTCTCGGAAAGAAACTGTTTCTCAGTCTATTGGTCCTTGATTTGATGCATCTGTAGCGCCTGCCAGAGGGCAACAGGTCGAACAGGTGTGAGTTTGGGTGGGTATTGTCTTTGACGATGTTGAGAGCCCTTCTGAGGCACCGGGCGGTGTAGATGTCCGACAGCGAGGGGAGAGGGCAGCCAATAATCCTTTGCGCTGTTTTGACTGTCCTCTGGAGCCTCACTCTGTCCGCCTCAGTGCAGCCGCTGTACCAGGTGGAGACACAGTACGTCAGCAGGCTCTCGATGGACGAGTGGTAGAAGGCCAGCAGCAGCTTCCTGTCCAGGTTGAATTTCCTGAGGACTCTCAGGAAGTGCAGACGTTGGCGGACCTTCTTTACCACTGCTGTGGTGTTGTGACTCCAAGAAAGGTCATCGGAGATCTGTACTCCCAGGAACTTGAACGTGTGGACCCTCTCCACACACACGCCTTCGATGCAGAGGGGGGGCGGCAGCGTCTTGTTCCTCCTGAAGTCGACGACAATCTCCTTTGTTTTAGCAGAGTTAAGGTGCAGTCTGTTGTCCTTGCACCAAGTTGTCAGTCTCCCTACCTCCTCTCTGTAGGCTGTCTCGTCACCTTCCGAGATCAGACCGACCACTGTCGTGTCGTCAGCAAACTTGACGATGGTGTTGTTGCCGTGGGCCGGGCTGCAGTCGTAGGTGTAGAGGGCGTACAGGAGAGGGCTCAGCACGCATCCTTGGGGGGAACCGGTGCTCAGCATGAGGGTGGAGGACGTGTAGGGGCCGAGCAACACAGTCTGGGGTCTGTTGGTCAGAAAGTCCTTAATCCAGATGCGTGTGAGGGCAGGGAGGCCGAGAGTGTCCAGTTTGGCGACGAGGATGTCTGGGATGATCGTGTTGAATGCCGAGCTGTAGTCCACAAAGAGCATCCTTGCATAGCTCCGCTGTTGTTCCAGGTGGCCCAGCACAACATGCAGAGCAGCCCTGGTTGAGTGTTTCACCTCGCTTTTTGTAAATTTTATGGAGTACAGTGAACCCTCGGTTATCGCGGTTAATGGGGACCGAGACCACCCGCGAAAACTGAAAATCCGCGAAGTAGCGGCGCACCTTCAAAAATGCTTAAAAAAAAAATACAATATATATAAATATATATATATATATATATATATATATATACGGGGAGAGAGAGAGTGAAATTCATGTTATAACAAAAAAAACAAATTATTATTAAAACGTATTATTTTTTTATTCCCCAGCCATTCTTTTTGTATTTATTTAATTACTCAGACTTTTACCTGCTGGTACGCCGTCTGGTGTGCCCTGTGAAATGAAAGGTGCCATTCTTTATTTATTTATTTATTTATTCATTTATTCATTCATAACTGACAGCTTCGCGCTCCGCTCGTGCCCGGGCGGAAGAGGTGCTCCAATTCGGCTTAACTGTGACACACGCCCACCCTCCTCCCCCGGAGCTTCCATTCGGTTAAACTTAGGGGCCGCTTGGCACCGCCCGTGCCCGGGGAAGGTGCTCCTCTTCGGCTTACTGTGTCGCGAGCATGCCCTCCTCCTCCGGAGCTTCCATTCGGTTAAACTTAGGGGCCGCTTGGAACCGCCCGTGCCCGGGGAAGGTGCTCCTCTTCGGCTTACTGTGACGCGAGCATGCCCTCCTCCTCCGGAGCTTCCATTCGGTTAAACTTAGGGGCCGCTTGGCACCGCCCGTGCCCGGGGAAGGTGCTCCTCTACGGCTTAACTGCCATGCACGCCGGCCGGAGCTCTGGTACGGTCCGAACCGCGCGAAACGTCGCCACCGATCGTGTCCGGGGGAACGTGCTCTTCTTCGTCCACTCTTCTCTTCGCCCACGCTCTTCTTCGGCGCACGCCGGCCGTCTAACCGCTCCAGCGCCCCGTCGTGCCGCTCGGCGAAACTACAATGCCCCCGAATATTTTTTATACCCGCGAAGCACTGAACCCGCGAAAGGTGAACCGCGAAGTAGCGAGGGTTCACTGTATGTATAAGACCAAGACCTACAAAAAAGTCTCTTGGAGCAATGAGCTAGGTTTTACAGGAAGTCGGCCATTTTGAATTTATTAAAAGGGGGCGGGTCACCACAATGGACTTTGTGTAGAAATTCTTATTGGGGCCCGAGCAGCGACCGCGGCGAGGTCCCTATTGTTTATGTAGAAATTATTATTAGGGCCCGAGCAGCGACCGCTACGAGGTCCCCATTGTTTTTGTGGAAATTATTATTATTATTATTATTATTAGGGCCCGAGCAGTGACCGCTGCGAGGTCCCTATTGTTTTTCTAGAAATTGTTATTAGGGCCCGAGCTACGACGGCTGCGAGGTCCCTATTGTTTTTGTAGAAAATATTATTACTTTTATTATTATTATTATTATTATTATTAGGGCCTGAGCAGCGACCGCTGCGAAGTCCCTGTTGTTTTTGTAGAAATTATTATTATTATTATTTTTCCGATTGTACGATTGCATTTTTGACCCCCGAAACATGCACAAAAACTCACCAAACTTGGCAGTCTCATCGGGCATGGCGAGAAATTTGATATTTTAACGTCTAATATGAACAGGAAGTGAGTTATGAATTTTTGAAAGTCCGACTTTTGCCCTTTTTTGCATGTTTACAGGGGTCATTCTTTTGCACCCTGATCCTAAAGGCTTCATCTGATTGCCTTAAAATTCTGTCTGTAGCATCTTAAGACCTGGGACAAACACTGGGGCTAAAATCTTTTGTTTCCGAAATACTATATGACGGGGGCGGGGCTTCAAAGTTTTCACTTAAGATTTCCTTCGCCGCAATGGACAAAATGCTTAATAACTCTCCTGCACATGCTGCTAAAAATCCAAAACTTCACATATACATAAAGAGTCGGTACCTGAAGACATCTATATGTTTATATTCTGTTATACACCTTGCGCCAATCAATATCATTTTTTACATTTTGACGTACTGCACGGTGCCCTTTTAACGAATCCGATTGAAAATTGGCTAGAAAAGACTCAAGACATTGATCTTACTCTATCCCTATTTTTGTGACTTTCCTTCGAAGGGCGTGGCTATTGCGGTGCCGCAGAGTCTGATTATTCTCCGTGGCAACAAAAGTTCCTGCAAAATGATTCAGATGATCCATCTTCTCGAAATTTTTCACGTTTGAGGATATTCAGGCCCTGAAGACGGCTGCCAACTTATTTTTGATCGCAGTGGTAGCGCCACCAACTGGTTAAAACAAATACAAATTATTTTCGTTGATGTTTTTCTCCGGGCAGGTTAACAAAATCTACCTTATATTTGCTCGGATGAGTGTTTAGGCCTTGAGGATGTCACAATACGAAAGTCTTTCGCCTTCTTCAGAGTGTCACATGATGGTGTCTTGTGACCCGTCTTTATCAGCTGATGTTCCATGAGGGCGTGACTTACCTGTCACAAGAATGAAGGCAAGTCACGCCCCCCGCTGTCCGTTCACTCCGCCAAGATGCTGCTCCAGGTGGTAGAGAGGATGAAGGCTCCCTTGTCTCTGTTCATGGTTTTTATGCCTCGCTTGCAGATCTCAATGGCCTCTCTGATCCAGCGCTGTTGTTTGTTCTCTTCGGTGCGGATGACCCTGCCCTTCTCCCGGTCCATGATGTGGTTTTCCCTTTTGCAGTGGTCAGTGATTGCTGATTTGTAATGTTCATGTTGTGCTTGTTCTTTTACTGCTATGATTTTTCATTTTTTTGACAGGTAATTCACACCCTCATGGAACATCAGCTGATAAAGACGGGTCTCAAGACACCATCATGCGACACTCTGAAGAAGGCGAAAGACTCGCCGAAACATGTCAGGTAAAAAATTTACCTAAAACATAATTGTCTGCTTTTAATGAATCTGTCAAATATCAATAATAAGAAGACAAAATGAACCTAATACAAATAAATGAATGCTTAATAACTCCCCTGCACATGCTCCTAAAAATCCAAACCTTCACCTGTAAATAAAATGTCCCGACCTGAAGACATCTTAATGTTATTATTTTGTTATACACACAGCGCCGCCAAGTGGAATAAAAAATTTGTTTTTATTTTAATTTTCACGTACTGCACGGTGCCCTTTTGACGAATCCGACTGAAAATTAGTCAGAAAAGACTCAAGACAATGATCTTACTCTCTGCCGAGTTTTGTGACGTTTTGGCAAAAGGCGTGGCTATTACGGTGCTGAAAAGTCCGATTGTACTTTGTGGCAACAAAAGCTCCGGCAACATGACTGAGATGATCCTATCTTCTCGAAGTTGTACACATTTGAGGATACTTCAACCCTGAAGACATCTACCAACTTATTTTTCATCGTAGTAGTAGCGCCACCAACTGGTAAAAGCTAATACAAGTTATTTTCTTGGATGTTTTTCTCCGTGCAACTCAACAAGGTCGCCCTCATATATGCTCGGAGGACTGTTTCGTCCATGAGGATGTCACAATACGAAATTCATCCTTTTTCGTGAAAAGTTGTGGGAGTGGCATTGCACTGTCCGGCAATAAAACAACGCTGATTATGAGGTTCTAAATATGAACGACAACTCGTGAAACTTGACACACACATCAGGCAGAGCAAATTTATCAATATTTTATACGTTAGTTGTGCAGCTTTTTTTAAATGGCTCGCCATGGCCCTCGAGAAATGTTCAAAAAAGCAGCCCTGGTTGAGTGTTTCACCTCGCTTTTTGTAAATTTTATGGAGTACAGTGAACCCTCGGTTGTCGCGGTTAATGGGGACCGAGACCACCCGCGGAAACTGAAAATCCGCGAAGTAGCGGCGCACCTTCAAAAATGCTTAAAAAAAAATACAATATATATAATATATATATATAGATATATATATAGATATATATATATATATACAGAGAGAGAGAGAGAGTGAAATTCATGTTATAACAAAAAAAACAAATTATTATTAAAACGTATTATTTTTTTATTCCCCAGCCATTCTTTTTGTATTTATTTAATTACTCCGACTATTACCTGCTGGTACGCCGTCCGGTGTGCCCTGTGAAATGAAAGGTGGCATTCTTTATTTATTTATTCATTTATTCATTCATAACTGACAGCTTCGCGCTCCGTTCGTGCCCGGGCGGAAGAGGTGTTCCAATTCGGCTTAACTGTGACACACGCCCGCCCTCCTCCCCCGGAGCTTCCATTCGGTTAAACTTAGGGGCCGCTTGGCACCGCCCGTGCCCGGGGAAGGTGCTCCTCTTCGGCTTACTGTGACGCGAGCATGCCCGCCTCCTCCGGAGCTTCCATTCGGTTAAACTTAGGGGCCGCTTGGAACCGCCCGTGCCCGGCGAAGGTGCTCCTCTTCGGCTTACTGTGACGCGAGCATGCCCTCCTCCTCCGGAGCTTCCATTCGGTTAAACTTAGGGGCCGCTTGGCACCGCCCGTGCCCGGGGAAGGTGCTCCTCTACGGCTTAACTGCCACGCACGCCGGCCGGAGCTCTGGTACGGTCCGAACCGCGCGAAACGTCGCCACCGATCGTGTCCGGGGGAACGTGCTCTTCTTCGTCCACTCTCCTCTTCGCCCACGCTCTTCTTCGGCGCACGCCGGCCGTCTAACCGCTCCAGCGCCCGTCGTGCCGCTCGGCGAAACTACAATGCCCCCGAATATTTTTTATACCCGCGAAGCACTGAACCCGCGAAAGGTGAACCGCGAAGTAGCGAGGGTTCACTGTATGTATAAGACCAAGACCTACAAAAAAGTCTCTTGGAGCAATGAGCTAGGTTTTACAGGAAGTCGGCCATTTTGAATTTACTTAAAAGGGGCGGGTCACCACAATGGACTTTGTGTAGAAATTATTATTGGGGCCCGAGCAGCGACCGCGGCGAGGTCCCTATTGTTTATGTAGAAATTATTATTAGGGCCCGAGCAGCGACCGCTACGAGGTCCCCATTGTTTTTGTGGAAATTATTATTATTATTATTATTAGGGCCCGAGCAGTGACCGCTGCGAGGTCCCTATTGTTTTTCTAGAAATTGTTATTAGGGCCCGAGCTGCGACGGCTGCGAGGTCCCTATTGTTTTTGTAGAAAATATTAATACTTTTATTATTATTATTATTATTAGGGCCTGAGCAGCGACCGCTGCGAAGTCCCTGTTGTTTTTGTAGAAATTATTATTATTATTATTTTTCCGATGTTCGATTGCATTTTTGACCCCCGAAACATGCACAAAAATTCACCAAACTTGGCAGTCTCATCGGGCATGGCGAAAAATTTGATATTTTAACGTCTAATATGAACAGGAAGTGAGTTATGAATTTTTGAAAGTCCGACTTTTGCCCTTTTTTGCATGTTTACAGGGGTCATTCTTTTGCACCCTGATCCTAAAGGCTTCATCTGATTGCCTTAAAATTCTGTCTGTAGCATCTTAAGACCTGGGACAAACACTGGGGCTAAAATTTTTTGTTTCCGAAATACTATATGACGGGGGCGGGGCTTCGAAGTTTTCACTTAAGATTTCCTTCGCCGCAATGGACAAAATGCTTAATAACTCTCTTGCACATGCTGCTAAAAATCCAAAACTTCACATGTACATCAAGAGTCGGTACCTGAAGACATCTATATGTTTATATTCTGTTATACACCTTGCGCCAATCAATATCATTTTTTACATTTTGACGTCCTGCACGGTGCCCTTTTAACGAATCCGATTGAAAATTGGCTCGAAAAGACTCAAGACATTGATCTTACTCTATCCCTATTTTTGTGACTTTCCTTCGAAGGGCGTGGCTATTACGGTGCCGCAGAGTCTGATTATTCTCCGTGGCAACAAAAGTTCCTGCAAAATGATTCAGATGATCCATCTTCTCGAAATTTTTCACATTTGAGGATATTCAGGCCCTGAAGACGGCTGCCAACTTATTTTTGATCGGATGAGTGTTTAGGCCTTGAGGATGTCACAATACGAAAGTCTTTCGCCTTCTTCAGAGTGTCACATGATGGTGTCTTGTGACCCGTCTTTATCAGCTGATGTTCCATGAGGGCGTGACTTACCTGTCACAAGAATGAAGGCAAGTCACGCCCCCCGCTGTCCGTTCACTCCGCCAAGATGCTGCTCCAGGTGGTAGAGAGGATGAAGGCTCCCTTGTCTCTGTTCATGGTTTTTATGCCTCGCTTGCAGATCTCAATGGCCTCTCTGATCCAGCGCTGTTGTTTGTTCTCTTCGGTGCGGATGACCCTGCCCTTCTCCCGGTCCATGATGTGGTTTTCCCTTTTGCAGTGGTCAGTGATTGCTGATTTGTAATGTTCATGTTGTGCTTGTTCTTTTACTGCTATGATTTTTCATTTTTTTGACAGGTAATTCACACCCTCATGGAACATCAGCTGATAAAGACGGGTCTCAAGACACCATCATGCGACACTCTGAAGAAGGCGAAAGACTCGCCGAAACATGTCAGGTAAAAAATTTACCTAAAACATAATTGTCTGCTTTTAATGAATCTGTCAAATATCAATAATAAGAAGACAAAATGAACCTAATACAAATAAATGAATGCTTAATAACTCCCCTGCACATGCTCCTAAAAATCCAAACCTTCACCTGTAAATAAAATGTCCCGACCTGAAGACATCTTAATGTTATTATTTTGTTATACACACAGCGCCGCCAAGTGGAATAAAAAATTTGTTTTTATTTTAATTTTCACGTACTGCACGGTGCCCTTTTGACGAATCCGACTGAAAATTAGTCAGAAAAGACTCAAGACAATGATCTTACTCTCTGCCGAGTTTTGTGACGTTTTGGCAAAAGGCGTGGCTATTACGGTGCTGAAAAGTCCGATTGTACTTTGTGGCAACAAAAGCTCCGGCAACATGACTGAGATGATCCTATCTTCTCGAAGTTGTACACATTTGAGGATACTTCAACCCTGAAGACATCTACCAACTTATTTTTCATCGTAGTAGTAGCGCCACCAACTGGTAAAAGCTAATACAAGTTATTTTCTTGGATGTTTTTCTCCGTGCAACTCAACAAGGTCGCCCTCATATATGCTCGGAGGACTGTTTCGTCCATGAGGATGTCACAATACGAAATTCATCCTTTTTCGTGAAAAGTTGTGGGAGTGGCATTGCACTGTCCGGCAATAAAACAACGCTGATTATGAGGTTCTAAATATGAACGACAACTCGTGAAACTTGACACACACATCAGGCAGAGCAAATTTATCAATATTTTATACGTTAGTTGTGCAGCTTTTTTTAAATGGCTCGCCATGGCCCTCGAGAAATGTTCAAAAAAGCAGCCCTGGTTGAGTGTTTCACCTCGCTTTTTGTAAATTTTATGGAGTACAGTGAACCCTCGGTTGTCGCGGTTAATGGGGACCGAGACCACCCGCGGAAACTGAAAATCCGCGAAGTAGCGGCGCACCTTCAAAAATGCTTAAAAAAAAATACAATATATATAATATATATATATAGATATATATATAGATATATATATATATATACAGAGAGAGAGAGAGAGTGAAATTCATGTTATAACAAAAAAAACAAATTATTATTAAAACGTATTATTTTTTTATTCCCCAGCCATTCTTTTTGTATTTATTTAATTACTCCGACTATTACCTGCTGGTACGCCGTCCGGTGTGCCCTGTGAAATGAAAGGTGGCATTCTTTATTTATTTATTCATTTATTCATTCATAACTGACAGCTTCGCGCTCCGTTCGTGCCCGGGCGGAAGAGGTGTTCCAATTCGGCTTAACTGTGACACACGCCCGCCCTCCTCCCCCGGAGCTTCCATTCGGTTAAACTTAGGGGCCGCTTGGCACCGCCCGTGCCCGGGGAAGGTGCTCCTCTTCGGCTTACTGTGACGCGAGCATGCCCGCCTCCTCCGGAGCTTCCATTCGGTTAAACTTAGGGGCCGCTTGGAACCGCCCGTGCCCGGCGAAGGTGCTCCTCTTCGGCTTACTGTGACGCGAGCATGCCCTCCTCCTCCGGAGCTTCCATTCGGTTAAACTTAGGGGCCGCTTGGCACCGCCCGTGCCCGGGGAAGGTGCTCCTCTACGGCTTAACTGCCACGCACGCCGGCCGGAGCTCTGGTACGGTCCGAACCGCGCGAAACGTCGCCACCGATCGTGTCCGGGGGAACGTGCTCTTCTTCGTCCACTCTCCTCTTCGCCCACGCTCTTCTTCGGCGCACGCCGGCCGTCTAACCGCTCCAGCGCCCGTCGTGCCGCTCGGCGAAACTACAATGCCCCCGAATATTTTTTATACCCGCGAAGCACTGAACCCGCGAAAGGTGAACCGCGAAGTAGCGAGGGTTCACTGTATGTATAAGACCAAGACCTACAAAAAAGTCTCTTGGAGCAATGAGCTAGGTTTTACAGGAAGTCGGCCATTTTGAATTTACTTAAAAGGGGCGGGTCACCACAATGGACTTTGTGTAGAAATTATTATTGGGGCCCGAGCAGCGACCGCGGCGAGGTCCCTATTGTTTATGTAGAAATTATTATTAGGGCCCGAGCAGCGACCGCTACGAGGTCCCCATTGTTTTTGTGGAAATTATTATTATTATTATTATTAGGGCCCGAGCAGTGACCGCTGCGAGGTCCCTATTGTTTTTCTAGAAATTGTTATTAGGGCCCGAGCTGCGACGGCTGCGAGGTCCCTATTGTTTTTGTAGAAAATATTAATACTTTTATTATTATTATTATTATTAGGGCCTGAGCAGCGACCGCTGCGAAGTCCCTGTTGTTTTTGTAGAAATTATTATTATTATTATTTTTCCGATGTTCGATTGCATTTTTGACCCCCGAAACATGCACAAAAATTCACCAAACTTGGCAGTCTCATCGGGCATGGCGAAAAATTTGATATTTTAACGTCTAATATGAACAGGAAGTGAGTTATGAATTTTTGAAAGTCCGACTTTTGCCCTTTTTTGCATGTTTACAGGGGTCATTCTTTTGCACCCTGATCCTAAAGGCTTCATCTGATTGCTTTAAAATTCTGTCTGTAGCATCTTAAGACCTGGGACAAACACTGGGGCTAAAATTTTTTGTTTCCGAAATACTATATGACGGGGGCGGGGCTTCGAAGTTTTCACTTAAGATTTCCTTCGCCGCAATGGACAAAATGCTTAATAACTCTCTTGCACATGCTGCTAAAAATCCAAAACTTCACATGTACATCAAGAGTCGGTACCTGAAGACATCTATATGTTTATATTCTGTTATACACCTTGCGCCAATCAATATCATTTTTTACATTTTGACGTCCTGCACGGTGCCCTTTTAACGAATCCGATTGAAAATTGGCTCGAAAAGACTCAAGACATTGATCTTACTCTATCCCTATTTTTGTGACTTTCCTTCGAAGGGCGTGGCTATTACGGTGCCGCAGAGTCTGATTATTCTCCGTGGCAACAAAAGTTCCTGCAAAATGATTCAGATGATCCATCTTCTCGAAATTTTTCACATTTGAGGATATTCAGGCCCTGAAGACGGCTGCCAACTTATTTTTGATCGGATGAGTGTTTAGGCCTTGAGGATGTCACAATACGAAAGTCTTTCGCCTTCTTCAGAGTGTCACATGATGGTGTCTTGTGGCCCGTCTTTATCAGCTGATGTTCCATGAGGGCGTGACTTACCTGTCACAAGAATGAAGGCAAGTCACGCCCCCCGCTGTCCGTTCACTCCGCCAAGATGCTGCTCCAGGTGGTAGAGAGGATGAAGGCTCCCTTGTCTCTGTTCATGGTTTTTATGCCTCGCTTGCAGATCTCAATGGCCTCTCTGATCCAGCGCTGTTGTTTGTTCTCTTCGGTGCGGATGACCCTGCCCTTCTCCCGGTCCATGATGTGGTTTTCCCTTTTGCAGTGGTCAGTGATTGCTGATTTGTAATGTTCATGTTGTGCTTGTTCTTTTACTGCTCTGATTTTTCATTTTTTTGACAGGTAAGTCACACCCTCATGGAACATCAGCTGATAAAGACGGGTCTCAAGACACCATCATGCGACACTCTGAAGAAGGCGAAAGACTCGCCGAAACATGTCAGGTAAAAAATTAACCTAAAACATAATTGTCTGCTTTTAATGAATCAGTCAAATATCAATAATAAGAAGACAAAATGAACCTAATACAAATAAATGAATGCTTAATAACGCCCCTGCACATGCTCCTAAAAATCCAAACCTTCACCTGTAAATAAAACGTCCCGACCTGAAGACATCTTAATGTTATTATTTTGTTATACACACAGCGCCGCCAAGTGGAATCAAAAATTTGTTTTTATTTTAATTTTCACGTACTGCACGGTGCCCTTTTGACGAATCCGACTGAAAATTAGTCAGAAAAGACTCAAGACAATGATCTTACTCTGTGCCGAATTTTGTGACGTTTTGGCAAAAGGCGTGGCTATTACGGTGCTGAAAAATCCGATTGTACTTTGTGGCAACAAAAGCTCCGGCAACATGACTCAGATGATCCTATCTTCTCGAAGTTGTACACATTTGAGGATACTTCAGCCCTGAAGACATCTACCAACTTATTTTTCATCGTAGTAGTAGCGCCACCAACTGGTAAAAGCTAATACAAGTTATTTTCTTGGATGTTTTTCTCCGTGCAACTCAACAAGGTCGCCCTCATATATGCTCGGATGACTGTTTCGGCCATGAGGATGTCACAATACGAAATTCATCCTTTTTCGTGAAAAGTTGTGGGAGTGGCATTGCACTGTTCGGCAATAAAACAACGCTGATTATGAGGTTCTAAATATGAACGACAACTCGTGAAACTTTACACACACATCAGGCAGAGCAAATTTATCAATATTTTATACGTTAGTTGTGCAGCTTTTTTGAAATGGCTCGCCATGGCCCTCGAGAAAAGTTAAAAAAAGAATAGAATAGAAATAGAAATCCCTTTATTGTCATTGTACTCAAGTGTGCAACGAGATTAGAGGGCTCCCCTCTCCAGTGCAATACAACAATAATACAGACAATATATAAATTAGATAAATAAATACGACAGTGCAATGGAATTCAGTACTGAATAGGGCATATAGAAACACATCACAATGCTGTTTTGCAAGGTTAGGGTGGTCTCGTGTGTGTGTGTGAGAGTTCAGTATGGAGATGGCTCTCGGAAAGAAACTGTTTCTCAGTCTATTGGTCCTTGATTTGATGCATCTGTAGCGCCTGCCAGAGGGCAACAGGTCGAACAGGTGTGAGTTTGGGTGGGTATTGTCTTTGACGATGTTGAGAGCCCTTCTGAGGCACCGGGCGGTGTAGATGTCCGACAGCGAGGGGAGAGGGCAGCCAATAATCCTTTGCGCTGTTTTGACTGTCCTCTGGAGCCTCACTCTGTCCGCCTCAGTGCAGCCGCTGTACCAGGTGGAGACACAGTACGTCAGCAGGCTCTCGATGGACGAGTGGTAGAAGGCCAGCAGCAGCTTCCTGTCCAGGTTGAATTTCCTGAGGACTCTCAGGAAGTGCAGACGTTGGCGGACCTTCTTTACCACTGCTGTGGTGTTGTGACTCCAAGAAAGGTCATCGGAGATCTGTACTCCCAGGAACTTGAACGTGTGGACCCTCTCCACACACACGCCTTCGATGCAGAGGGGGGGCGGCAGCGTCTTGTTCCTCCTGAAGTCGACGACAATCTCCTTTGTTTTAGCAGAGTTAAGGTGCAGTCTGTTGTCCTTGCACCAAGTTGTCAGTCTCCCTACCTCCTCTCTGTAGGCTGTCTCGTCACCTTCCGAGATCAGACCGACCACTGTCGTGTCGTCAGCAAACTTGACGATGGTGTTGTTGCCGTGGGCCGGGCTGCAGTCGTAGGTGTAGAGGGCGTACAGGAGAGGGCTCAGCACGCATCCTTGGGGGGAACCGGTGCTCAGCATGAGGGTGGAGGACGTGTAGGGGCCGAGCAACACAGTCTGGGGTCTGTTGGTCAGAAAGTCCTTAATCCAGATGCGTGTGAGGGCAGGGAGGCCGAGAGTGTCCAGTTTGGCGACGAGGATGTCTGGGATGATCGTGTTGAATGCCGAGCTGTAGTCCACAAAGAGCATCCTTGCATAGCTCCGCTGTTGTTCCAGGTGGCCCAGCACAACATGCAGAGCAGCCCTGGTTGAGTGTTTCACCTCGCTTTTTGTAAATTTTATGGAGTACAGTGAACCCTCGGTTATCGCGGTTAATGGGGACCGAGACCACCCGCGAAAACTGAAAATCCGCGAAGTAGCGGCGCACCTTCAAAAATGCTTAAAAAAAAAATACAATATATATAAATATATATATATATATATATATATATATATACGGGGAGAGAGAGAGTGAAATTCATGTTATAACAAAAAAAACAAATTATTATTAAAACGTATTATTTTTTTATTCCCCAGCCATTCTTTTTGTATTTATTTAATTACTCAGACTTTTACCTGCTGGTACGCCGTCTGGTGTGCCCTGTGAAATGAAAGGTGCCATTCTTTATTTATTTATTTATTTATTCATTTATTCATTCATAACTGACAGCTTCGCGCTCCGCTCGTGCCCGGGCGGAAGAGGTGCTCCAATTCGGCTTAACTGTGACACACGCCCACCCTCCTCCCCCGGAGCTTCCATTCGGTTAAACTTAGGGGCCGCTTGGCACCGCCCGTGCCCGGGGAAGGTGCTCCTCTTCGGCTTACTGTGTCGCGAGCATGCCCTCCTCCTCCGGAGCTTCCATTCGGTTAAACTTAGGGGCCGCTTGGAACCGCCCGTGCCCGGGGAAGGTGCTCCTCTTCGGCTTACTGTGACGCGAGCATGCCCTCCTCCTCCGGAGCTTCCATTCGGTTAAACTTAGGGGCCGCTTGGCACCGCCCGTGCCCGGGGAAGGTGCTCCTCTACGGCTTAACTGCCATGCACGCCGGCCGGAGCTCTGGTACGGTCCGAACCGCGCGAAACGTCGCCACCGATCGTGTCCGGGGGAACGTGCTCTTCTTCGTCCACTCTTCTCTTCGCCCACGCTCTTCTTCGGCGCACGCCGGCCGTCTAACCGCTCCAGCGCCCCGTCGTGCCGCTCGGCGAAACTACAATGCCCCCGAATATTTTTTATACCCGCGAAGCACTGAACCCGCGAAAGGTGAACCGCGAAGTAGCGAGGGTTCACTGTATGTATAAGACCAAGACCTACAAAAAAGTCTCTTGGAGCAATGAGCTAGGTTTTACAGGAAGTCGGCCATTTTGAATTTATTAAAAGGGGGCGGGTCACCACAATGGACTTTGTGTAGAAATTCTTATTGGGGCCCGAGCAGCGACCGCGGCGAGGTCCCTATTGTTTATGTAGAAATTATTATTAGGGCCCGAGCAGCGACCGCTACGAGGTCCCCATTGTTTTTGTGGAAATTATTATTATTATTATTATTATTAGGGCCCGAGCAGTGACCGCTGCGAGGTCCCTATTGTTTTTCTAGAAATTGTTATTAGGGCCCGAGCTACGACGGCTGCGAGGTCCCTATTGTTTTTGTAGAAAATATTATTACTTTTATTATTATTATTATTATTATTATTAGGGCCTGAGCAGCGACCGCTGCGAAGTCCCTGTTGTTTTTGTAGAAATTATTATTATTATTATTATTTTTCCGATTGTACGATTGCATTTTTGACCCCCGAAACATGCACAAAAACTCACCAAACTTGGCAGTCTCATCGGGCATGGCGAGAAATTTGATATTTTAACGTCTAATATGAACAGGAAGTGAGTTATGAATTTTTGAAAGTCCGACTTTTGCCCTTTTTTGCATGTTTACAGGGGTCATTCTTTTGCACCCTGATCCTAAAGGCTTCATCTGATTGCCTTAAAATTCTGTCTGTAGCATCTTAAGACCTGGGACAAACACTGGGGCTAAAATCTTTTGTTTCCGAAATACTATATGACGGGGGCGGGGCTTCAAAGTTTTCACTTAAGATTTCCTTCGCCGCAATGGACAAAATGCTTAATAACTCTCCTGCACATGCTGCTAAAAATCCAAAACTTCACATATACATAAAGAGTCGGTACCTGAAGACATCTATATGTTTATATTCTGTTATACACCTTGCGCCAATCAATATCATTTTTTACATTTTGACGTACTGCACGGTGCCCTTTTAACGAATCCGATTGAAAATTGGCTAGAAAAGACTCAAGACATTGATCTTACTCTATCCCTATTTTTGTGACTTTCCTTCGAAGGGCGTGGCTATTGCGGTGCCGCAGAGTCTGATTATTCTCCGTGGCAACAAAAATTCCTGCAAAATGATTCAGATGATCCATCTTCTCGAAATTTTTCACGTTTGAGGATATTCAGGCCCTGAAGACGGCTGCCAACTTATTTTTGATCGCAGTGGTAGCGCCACCAACTGGTTAAAACAAATACAAATTATTTTCGTTGATGTTTTTCTCCGGGCAGGTTAACAAAATCTACCTTATATTTGCTCGGATGAGTGTTTAGGCCTTGAGGATGTCACAATACGAAAGTCTTTCGCCTTCTTCAGAGTGTCACATGATGGTGTCTTGTGACCCGTCTTTATCAGCTGATGTTCCATGAGGGCGTGACTTACCTGTCACAAGAATGAAGGCAAGTCACGCCCCCCGCTGTCCGTTCACTCCGCCAAGATGCTGCTCCAGGTGGTAGAGAGGATGAAGGCTCCCTTGTCTCTGTTCATGGTTTTTATGCCTCGCTTGCAGATCTCAATGGCCTCTCTGATCCAGCGCTGTTGTTTGTTCTCTTCGGTGCGGATGACCCTGCCCTTCTCCCGGTCCATGATGTGGTTTTCCCTTTTGCAGTGGTCAGTGATTGCTGATTTGTAATGTTCATGTTGTGCTTGTTCTTTTACTGCTATGATTTTTCATTTTTTTGACAGGTAATTCACACCCTCATGGAACATCAGCTGATAAAGACGGGTCTCAAGACACCATCATGCGACACTCTGAAGAAGGCGAAAGACTCGCCGAAACATGTCAGGTAAAAAATTTACCTAAAACATAATTGTCTGCTTTTAATGAATCTGTCAAATATCAATAATAAGAAGACAAAATGAACCTAATACAAATAAATGAATGCTTAATAACTCCCCTGCACATGCTCCTAAAAATCCAAACCTTCACCTGTAAATAAAATGTCCCGACCTGAAGACATCTTAATGTTATTATTTTGTTATACACACAGCGCCGCCAAGTGGAATAAAAAATTTGTTTTTATTTTAATTTTCACGTACTGCACGGTGCCCTTTTGACGAATCCGACTGAAAATTAGTCAGAAAAGACTCAAGACAATGATCTTACTCTCTGCCGAGTTTTGTGACGTTTTGGCAAAAGGCGTGGCTATTACGGTGCTGAAAAGTCCGATTGTACTTTGTGGCAACAAAAGCTCCGGCAACATGACTGAGATGATCCTATCTTCTCGAAGTTGTACACATTTGAGGATACTTCAACCCTGAAGACATCTACCAACTTATTTTTCATCGTAGTAGTAGCGCCACCAACTGGTAAAAGCTAATACAAGTTATTTTCTTGGATGTTTTTCTCCGTGCAACTCAACAAGGTCGCCCTCATATATGCTCGGAGGACTGTTTCGTCCATGAGGATGTCACAATACGAAATTCATCCTTTTTCGTGAAAAGTTGTGGGAGTGGCATTGCACTGTCCGGCAATAAAACAACGCTGATTATGAGGTTCTAAATATGAACGACAACTCGTGAAACTTGACACACACATCAGGCAGAGCAAATTTATCAATATTTTATACGTTAGTTGTGCAGCTTTTTTTAAATGGCTCGCCATGGCCCTCGAGAAATGTTCAAAAAAGCAGCCCTGGTTGAGTGTTTCACCTCGCTTTTTGTAAATTTTATGGAGTACAGTGAACCCTCGGTTGTCGCGGTTAATGGGGACCGAGACCACCCGCGGAAACTGAAAATCCGCGAAGTAGCGGCGCACCTTCAAAAATGCTTAAAAAAAAATACAATATATATAATATATATATATAGATATATATATAGATATATATATATATATACAGAGAGAGAGAGAGAGTGAAATTCATGTTATAACAAAAAAAACAAATTATTATTAAAACGTATTATTTTTTTATTCCCCAGCCATTCTTTTTGTATTTATTTAATTACTCCGACTATTACCTGCTGGTACGCCGTCCGGTGTGCCCTGTGAAATGAAAGGTGGCATTCTTTATTTATTTATTCATTTATTCATTCATAACTGACAGCTTCGCGCTCCGTTCGTGCCCGGGCGGAAGAGGTGTTCCAATTCGGCTTAACTGTGACACACGCCCGCCCTCCTCCCCCGGAGCTTCCATTCGGTTAAACTTAGGGGCCGCTTGGCACCGCCCGTGCCCGGGGAAGGTGCTCCTCTTCGGCTTACTGTGACGCGAGCATGCCCGCCTCCTCCGGAGCTTCCATTCGGTTAAACTTAGGGGCCGCTTGGAACCGCCCGTGCCCGGCGAAGGTGCTCCTCTTCGGCTTACTGTGACGCGAGCATGCCCTCCTCCTCCGGAGCTTCCATTCGGTTAAACTTAGGGGCCGCTTGGCACCGCCCGTGCCCGGGGAAGGTGCTCCTCTACGGCTTAACTGCCACGCACGCCGGCCGGAGCTCTGGTACGGTCCGAACCGCGCGAAACGTCGCCACCGATCGTGTCCGGGGGAACGTGCTCTTCTTCGTCCACTCTCCTCTTCGCCCACGCTCTTCTTCGGCGCACGCCGGCCGTCTAACCGCTCCAGCGCCCGTCGTGCCGCTCGGCGAAACTACAATGCCCCCGAATATTTTTTATACCCGCGAAGCACTGAACCCGCGAAAGGTGAACCGCGAAGTAGCGAGGGTTCACTGTATGTATAAGACCAAGACCTACAAAAAAGTCTCTTGGAGCAATGAGCTAGGTTTTACAGGAAGTCGGCCATTTTGAATTTACTTAAAAGGGGCGGGTCACCACAATGGACTTTGTGTAGAAATTATTATTGGGGCCCGAGCAGCGACCGCGGCGAGGTCCCTATTGTTTATGTAGAAATTATTATTAGGGCCCGAGCAGCGACCGCTACGAGGTCCCCATTGTTTTTGTGGAAATTATTATTATTATTATTATTAGGGCCCGAGCAGTGACCGCTGCGAGGTCCCTATTGTTTTTCTAGAAATTGTTATTAGGGCCCGAGCTGCGACGGCTGCGAGGTCCCTATTGTTTTTGTAGAAAATATTAATACTTTTATTATTATTATTATTATTAGGGCCTGAGCAGCGACCGCTGCGAAGTCCCTGTTGTTTTTGTAGAAATTATTATTATTATTATTTTTCCGATGTTCGATTGCATTTTTGACCCCCGAAACATGCACAAAAATTCACCAAACTTGGCAGTCTCATCGGGCATGGCGAAAAATTTGATATTTTAACGTCTAATATGAACAGGAAGTGAGTTATGAATTTTTGAAAGTCCGACTTTTGCCCTTTTTTGCATGTTTACAGGGGTCATTCTTTTGCACCCTGATCCTAAAGGCTTCATCTGATTGCCTTAAAATTCTGTCTGTAGCATCTTAAGACCTGGGACAAACACTGGGGCTAAAATTTTTTGTTTCCGAAATACTATATGACGGGGGCGGGGCTTCGAAGTTTTCACTTAAGATTTCCTTCGCCGCAATGGACAAAATGCTTAATAACTCTCTTGCACATGCTGCTAAAAATCCAAAACTTCACATGTACATCAAGAGTCGGTACCTGAAGACATCTATATGTTTATATTCTGTTATACACCTTGCGCCAATCAATATCATTTTTTACATTTTGACGTCCTGCACGGTGCCCTTTTAACGAATCCGATTGAAAATTGGCTCGAAAAGACTCAAGACATTGATCTTACTCTATCCCTATTTTTGTGACTTTCCTTCGAAGGGCGTGGCTATTACGGTGCCGCAGAGTCTGATTATTCTCCGTGGCAACAAAAGTTCCTGCAAAATGATTCAGATGATCCATCTTCTCGAAATTTTTCACATTTGAGGATATTCAGGCCCTGAAGACGGCTGCCAACTTATTTTTGATCGGATGAGTGTTTAGGCCTTGAGGATGTCACAATACGAAAGTCTTTCGCCTTCTTCAGAGTGTCACATGATGGTGTCTTGTGGCCCGTCTTTATCAGCTGATGTTCCATGAGGGCGTGACTTACCTGTCACAAGAATGAAGGCAAGTCACGCCCCCCGCTGTCCGTTCACTCCGCCAAGATGCTGCTCCAGGTGGTAGAGAGGATGAAGGCTCCCTTGTCTCTGTTCATGGTTTTTATGCCTCGCTTGCAGATCTCAATGGCCTCTCTGATCCAGCGCTGTTGTTTGTTCTCTTCGGTGCGGATGACCCTGCCCTTCTCCCGGTCCATGATGTGGTTTTCCCTTTTGCAGTGGTCAGTGATTGCTGATTTGTAATGTTCATGTTGTGCTTGTTCTTTTACTGCTCTGATTTTTCATTTTTTTGACAGGTAAGTCACACCCTCATGGAACATCAGCTGATAAAGACGGGTCTCAAGACACCATCATGCGACACTCTGAAGAAGGCGAAAGACTCGCCGAAACATGTCAGGTAAAAAATTAACCTAAAACATAATTGTCTGCTTTTAATGAATCAGTCAAATATCAATAATAAGACAAAATGAACCTAATACAAATAAATGAATGCTTAATAACGCCCCTGCACATGCTCCTAAAAATCCAAACCTTCACCTGTAAATAAAACGTCCCGACCTGAAGACATCTTAATGTTATTATTTTGTTATACACACAGCGCCGCCAAGTGGAATCAAAAATTTGTTTTTATTTTAATTTTCACGTACTGCACGGTGCCCTTTTGACGAATCCGACTGAAAATTAGTCAGAAAAGACTCAAGACAATGATCTTACTCTGTGCCGAATTTTGTGACGTTTTGGCAAAAGGCGTGGCTATTACGGTGCTGAAAAATCCGATTGTACTTTGTGGCAACAAAAGCTCTGGCAACATGACTCAGATGATCCTATCTTCTCGAAGTTGTACACATTTGAGGATACTTCAGCCCTGAAGACATCTACCAACTTATTTTTCATCGTAGTAGTAGCGCCACCAACTGGTAAAAGCTAATACAAGTTATTTTCTTGGATGTTTTTCTCCGTGCAACTCAACAAGGTCGCCCTCATATATGCTCGGATGACTGTTTCGGCCATGAGGATGTCACAATACGAAATTCATCCTTTTTCGTGAAAAGTTGTGGGAGTGGCATTGCACTGTTCGGCAATAAAACAACGCTGATTATGAGGTTCTAAATATGAACGACAACTCGTGAAACTTTACACACACATCAGGTAGAGCAAATTTATCAATATTTTATACGTTAGTTGTGCAGCTTTTTTGAAATGGCTCGCCATGGCCCTCGAGAAAAGTTAAAAAAAGAATAGAATAGAAATAGAAATCCCTTTATTGTCATTGTACTCAAGTGTGCAACGAGATTAGAGGGCTCCCCTCTCCAGTGCAATACAACAATAATACAGACAATATATAAATTAGATAAATAAATAAGACAGTGCAATGGAATTCAGTACTGAATAGGGCATATAGAAACACATCACAATGCTGTTTTGCAAGGTTAGGGTGGTCTCGTGTGTGTGTGAGAGTTCAGTATGGAGATGGCTCTCGGAAAGAAACTGTTTCTCAGTCTATTGGTCCTTGATTTGATGCATCTGTAGCGCCTGCCAGAGGGCAACAGGTCGAACAGGTGTGAGTTTGGGTGGGTATTGTCTTTGACGATGTTGAGAGCCCTTCTGAGGCACCGGGCGGTGTAGATGTCCGACAGCGAGGGGAGAGGGCAGCCAATAATCCTTTGCGCTGTTTTGACTGTCCTCTGGAGCCTCACTCTGTCCGCCTCAGTGCAGCCGCTGTACCAGGTGGAGACACAGTACGTCAGCAGGCTCTCGATGGACGAGTGGTAGAAGGCCAGCAGCAGCTTCCTGTCCAGGTTGAATTTCCTGAGGACTCTCAGGAAGTGCAGACGTTGGCGGACCTTCTTTACCACTGCTGTGGTGTTGTGACTCCAAGAAAGGTCATCGGAGATCTGTACTCCCAGGAACTTGAACGTGTGGACCCTCTCCACACACACGCCTTCGATGCAGAGGGGGGGCGGCAGCGTCTTGTTCCTCCTGAAGTCGACGACAATCTCCTTTGTTTTAGCAGAGTTAAGGTGCAGTCTGTTGTCCTTGCACCAAGTTGTCAGTCTCCCTACCTCCTCTCTGTAGGCTGTCTCGTCACCTTCCGAGATCAGACCGACCACTGTCGTGTCGTCAGCAAACTTGACGATGGTGTTGTTGCCGTGGGCCGGGCTGCAGTCGTAGGTGTAGAGGGCGTACAGGAGAGGGCTCAGCACGCATCCTTGGGGGGAACCGGTGCTCAGCATGAGGGTGGAGGACGTGTAGGGGCCGAGCAACACAGTCTGGGGTCTGTTGGTCAGAAAGTCCTTAATCCAGATGCGTGTGAGGGCAGGGAGGCCGAGAGTGTCCAGTTTGGCGACGAGGATGTCTGGGATGATCGTGTTGAATGCCGAGCTGTAGTCCACAAAGAGCATCCTTGCATAGCTCCGCTGTTGTTCCAGGTGGCCCAGCACAACATGCAGAGCAGCCCTGGTTGAGTGTTTCACCTCGCTTTTTGTAAATTTTATGGAGTACAGTGAACCCTCGGTTATCGCGGTTAATGGGGACCGAGACCACCCGCGAAAACTGAAAATCCGCGAAGTAGCGGCGCACCTTCAAAAATGCTTAAAAAAAAAATACAATATATATAATATATATTTATAAATATATAAATATATATATATATAAATATAATATATAAATATATATATATATATATATATATATATATACGGGGAGAGAGAGAGTGAAATTCATGTTATAACAAAAAAAACAAATTATTATTAAAACGTATTATTTTTTTATTCCCCAGCCATTCTTTTTGTATTGATTTAATTACTCAGACTTTTACCTGCTGGTACGCCGTCTGGTGTGCCCTGTGAAATGAAAGGTGCCATTCTTTATTTATTTATTTATTTATTCATTTATTCATTCATAACTGACAGCTTCGCGCTCCGCTCGTGCCCGGGCGGAAGAGGTGCTCCAATTCGGCTTAACTGTGACACACGCCCACCCTCCTCCCCCGGAGCTTCCATTCGGTTAAACTTAGGGGCCGCTTGGCACCGCCCGTGCCCGGGGAAGGTGCTCCTCTTCGGCTTACTGTGTCGCGAGCATGCCCTCCTCCTCCGGAGCTTCCATTCGGTTAAACTTAGGGGCCGCTTGGAACCGCCCGTGCCAGGGGAAGGTGCTCCTCTTCGGCTTACTGTGACGCGAGCATGCCCTCCTCCTCCGGAGCTTCCATTCGGTTAAACTTAGGGGCCGCTTGGCACCGCCCGTGCCCGGGGAAGGTGCTCCTCTACGGCTTAACTGCCACGCACGCCGGCCGGAGCTCTGGTACGGTCCGAACCGCGCGAAACGTCGCCACCGATCGTGTCCGGGGGAACGTGCTCTTCTTCGTCCACTCTTCTCTTCGCCCACGCTCTTCTTCGGCGCACGCCGGCCGTCTAACCGCTCCAGCGCCCCGTCGTGCCGCTCGGCGAAACTACAATGCCCCCGAATATTTTTTATACCCGCGAAGCACTGAACCCGCGAAAGGTGAACCGCGAAGTAGCGAGGGCTCACTGTATGTATAAGACCAAGACCTACAAAAAAGTCTCTTGGAGCAATGAGCTAGGTTTTACAGGAAGTCGGCCATTTTGAATTTATTAAAAGGGGGCGGGTCACCACAATGGACTTTGTGTAGAAATTATTATTGGGGCCCGAGCAGCGACCGCGGCGAGGTCCCTATTGTTTATGTAGAAATTATTATTAGGGCCCGAGCAGCGCCCGCTACGAGGTCCCCATTGTTTTTGTGGAAATTATTATTATTATTATTATTCGGGCCCGAGCAGTGACCGCTGCGAGGTCCCTATTGTTTTTCTAGAAATTGTTATTAGGGCCCGAGCTGCGACGGCTGCCACATTGTTTGCCCTGGTTGTTTCAGTTAATAAATTCCCTTCACGTTACTGACCTCTCTGCCTCCTCGCCTTTTGGGTCCACCTCCTCCTCGCCGACCGGCGAGTCCTGACAGAATGACCCGACCAAAGAAGGACCCAGCGAGAGGCTCACGGCGGCGTCATGGATATTCAGGCCCTGAAGACGGCTGCCAACTTATTTTTGATCGCAGTGGTAGCGCCACCAACTGGTTAAAACAAATACAAATTATTTTCGTTGATGTTTTTCTCCGGGCAGGTTCACAAAATCTACCTTATATTTGCTCGGATGAGTGTTTAGGCCTTGAGGATGTCACAATACGAAAGTCTTTCGCCTTCTTCAGAGTGTCACATGATGGTGTCTTGTGACCCGTCTTTATCAGCTGATGTTCCATGAGGGCGTGACTTACCTGTCACAAGAATGAAGGCAAGTCACGCCCCCCGCTGTCCGTTCACTCCGCCAAGATGCTGCTCTAGGTGGTAGAGAGGATGAAGGCTCCCTTGTCTCTGTTCATGGTTTTTATGCCTCGCTTGCAGATCTCAATGGCCTCTCTGATCCAGCGCTGTTGTTTGTTCTCTTCGGTGCGGATGACCCTGCCCTTCTCCCGGTCCATGATGTGGTTTTCCCTTTTGCAGTGGTCAGTGATTGCTGATTTGTAATGTTCATGTTGTTGTCCATGACGCCGCCGGACGGACAACCCCCCTCAGCCTGCCGACCAACCCCGTGTCCTTCAAGTAGGTTCCATTTTCCGCTCGACGTCTGTTTCTCCCCTTTTGCCCCCCGATTACAGCACCGATTACCAGCCTGTCATACCCCCTCACCTGATCATAGATTCGGATTACGAGGACGATTTTGAGCACCAAGCCCTTTCACCCCCTCACGGTTCGAGTAAGTCCGGTCACGAGTTTGATTTTGAGCACCTTGCCCCTCACATTTTTTCCGATCCAGATCACGACTATGATTTTGAATATATTGCCACTCTCTTAGTCGCTCAGCGCAACGCGGAGTTATTTTTGAGCCGTCACCTTCCTCCCCCCGAGCCATTTGAGTTTTTCGCGACCACCTCCCACTCCCCCTCGCGCGCTTCACGTCCCAAATCCCGGAAGTCACGGTCACGTCGCGCACATCGTTCACCATCAGTTTCAGCACCGGATCACGCTCCCCTGGCGTCTCCTAGCTCGCGTTCACCAGCCCCCGCAGTCACGGTCCCTCAGGTCTCCCGTTTTCCTGATTCCCTATGGCGGCAGGCTGACAGGGATCAGGGCCCCCGGTTCGGCTGTGCCCGGATCGACTGCTGCGCCCGGCCCGCTGTCGCCTCCACGCCTGCAGCAGTGACCAATGCAGCTCCCGCTGCACGGACCCCGCCGCCTCCATGCGAGCCGCAGCCTCCAGAGTCCCGTGCCGACTCCTCGAAGGCGGCCGAGCCCCGTTCCGGCTCCCCGCCAGCTGCTGAGCCCTGTCCCGGCTCCCCGCCAGCTGCTGAGCCCTGTCCCGGCTCCCCGCCAGCTGCTGAGCCCTGTCCCGGCTCCCCGCCAGCTGCTGAGCCCTGTCCCGGCTCCCCGCCAGCTGCTGAGCCCAGTCCCGGCTCCCCGCCAGCTGCTGAGCCCAGTCCCGGCTCCCCGCCAGCTGCTGAGCCCAGTCCCGGCTCCCCGCCAGCTGCTGAGCCCAGTCCCGGCTCCCCGCCAGCTGCTGAGCCCAGTCCCGGCTCCCCGCCAGCTGCTGAGCCCAGTCCCGGCTCCCCGCCAGCTGCTGAGCCGTGTCCCGGCTCCCCGTCAGCGGCCGAGCCCCGTCCCGGGGCCCCAATGGCGATCCCAGCTCCCGATCCAGCGGAGCACGCTGTGCGCCCGAACCAAGTTCACGTTCAGGCGGAGCACATCCTGCCCCCGACCCAAGTTCACGTTCACGCGGAGCCCGTCCGGCGTCCGTCCCTAGTTCACGTTCAGGCGGAGCACGCTGTGCGTCCGTCCCAAGCTCACGTTCAGGCGGAGCACGCTGTGCGTCCGTCCCAAGCTCACGTTCAGGCGGAGCACGTTGTGCGTCCGTCCCAAGTCCACGTTCAGGGGAAGCACACCCTGCTTCCGACCCAGGTTCACGTTCAGGAGGAGCACGCTGCGCGTCCGTCCCAAGCTCACGTTCCGGCGGAGCACGTTGTGCGTCCGTCCCAAGCCCATGTTCCGGTGGGGCACGCCTTGCCTCCGCTCCAAGCTCACGTTTTGGCAGAACACGGCCCGCAGCCGTCACTCCCGGTCCCTGCACCCGTGGTGGACGACGAGCAGTCGCCTGCCGTATCGGTCCCAGCGGCGCCTGATGAAGCGCCGCCGCTCCCCGGTCCCGGTGCCTGCGATGGACGACGGTCCGCCGCCGAGTCACGCCTCAGCCTCGGCGACGCACGACGACCCACCATCGCACCCCGCTCTGGCCTCGGCAGCATCCGACGACCCGTCGCCACTGCTCGCCTTGGCTCCGGCACAACGCTCGACGACCCACGGCCGCTCCTGGTTTCTGCCTCGGCGGTGGACGGCGACCCACCGCCGCTCCACATTCTTGTCTCGGCAGGGGTCGACGACCAGCCGCCGCTCCCGGTTCCGGTGCCCGCGATGGACGACGGTCCGCCGCCGCGTCACGCCTCAGTCTCGGCGACGCACGAGGACCCACCACCGCGCCCCGCTCTGGCCGCGGCAGCATCCGACGACCCGTCGCCACTGCTCGCCTTGGCCCCGGCGGCGGCGCTCGACGGCCCGCGGCCGCTCTTGGTTCCTGCCTCGGCGGTGGACGACGACCCACCGCCGCTCCATGTTCTTGTCTCGGCAGGGATCGACGACCAGCCGTCGCTCCGCGTTCCTGTGTCGGCGGGGTTCAACGATGGGCCGCCGCCCCCACGTTCCGGTCTCGGCGGTGTTCGACGACCAGCCGCCGCTCCACGTTCCTGACGCGGCGGGGTTCGACGACCAGCCGTCGCTCCACGTTCCGGTCTCGGCGACGCTCGACGACCAGCCGCCGCTCCACGCTCCCGCCTCGGCGGGGCTCGACGACCAGCCGCCGCTCCACGCTCCCCGCCTCGGCGGGGCTCGACGACCAGCCGCCGCTCCACGTTCTGGTCTCGGCGACGCTCGACGACCAGCCGCCGCTCCACGCTCCCGCCTCGGCGGGGCTCGACGACCAGCCGCCGCTCCACGTTCCTGTCTCGGCGACGCTCGACGACCAGCCGCCGCTCCGCGTTCCTGACTCGGCGGGGTTCGACGACCAGCCGCCGCTCCACGTTCCTGACTCGGCGGGGCTCGACGACCAGCCGCCGCTCCGCGTTCCTGACTCGGCGGGGCTCGACGACCAGCCGCCGCTCCGCGTTCCTGTCTCGGCGGGGCTCGACGACCAGCCGCCGCTCCGCGTTCCTGTCTCGGCGGGGCTCGACGACCAGCCGCCGCTCCGCGTTCCTGTCTCGGCGGGGCTCGACGACCAGCCGCCGCTCCGCGTTCCTGTCTCGGCGGGGCTCGACGACCAGCCGCCGCTCCACGTTCCTGTCTCGGCGGGGCTCGACGACCAGCCGCCGCTCCACGTTCCTGTCTCGGCGGGGCTCGACAATCTGCCGCCGCTCCACGTTCCTGTCTCGGCAGGGTTCAACGACCAGCCGCCGCGCCACGTTCCTGACTCGGCGACGTTCCATGGCCTGCCGCCGCTCCTCGCCCCAGCTCCATCAGCGGACTTCATGTGGCGTTCGGGTCGTTCCGGACGTCCGCCTGAATGGCCCCAATGGGACGCACTGGCCTGGCCACCCTCACGGCCCCCTGAAGGGTCACGAAAAGACTCGCTGGTCTGGCCTCCCGGGAATCCGCCAGACCGGTCTCGATCACGGGTCGTTGACCCACCTCCCGACCCCTTCCGCCCACCCTCGTTCTTAGACATGGTTTTCCTTTTCTTTTCTTTTCCTTTTTTTTGGGACGTCTGGAATCCGTCCCTTGAGGGGGGGGTACTGTCATGATCCGCGTCGGGCATGACAGCCTTTTGTTATTGTTTTCATATGCATGCGGTTTTTGTTATTGTTTTTGTTGTTATTTTCTCCCCTCCTTCCTGCCATGTGCCTTTTCCTGTCTGTTTTGATCAGCTGAGGCAGGGGCGTTTCCCCTCAGCACCTCGCCCTCACCAGCCACGCACCTGCTCCTCATCAACGATCACACACCTGCTCCCCATCTGCTCCCCTGATTACCGGACTACTTAAGCCTTCCATGCTCTCAACCCAGTGTCGGGTCATTGCCGAAAATCACGGACAGCCACGACCACCTTTGTTCACGTTCTGCTCCTTGTTCATGTTCATGCTCTGGTTCCCCTCTTCGTTCCCGTCTTTCAGTGTTGTTCCTCGCCCTGCCTCCCAGTCTGGTCACGTTAAGTTTGTCTTTTGTTATTTTTCACCCTGCCACATTGTTTGCCCTGGTTGTTTCAGTTAATAAATTCCCTTCACGTTACTGACCTCTCTGCCTCCTCGCCTTTTGGGTCCACCTCCTCCTCCGCCGACCGGCGAGTCCTGACAGTGCTTGTTCTTTTACTGCTCTGATTTTTCATTTTTTTGACAGGTAAGTCACACCCACATGGAACATCAGCTGATAAAGACGGGTCTCAAGACACCATCATGCGACACTCTGAAGAAGGCGAAAGACTCGCCGAAACATGTCAGGTAAAAAATTAACCTAAAACATAATTGTCTGCTTTTAATGAATCAGTCAAATATCAATAATAAGAAGACAAAATGAACCTAATACAAATAAATGAATGCTTAATAACGCCCCTGCACATGCTCCTAAAAATCCAAACCTTCACCTGTAAATAAAACGTCCCGACCTGAAGACATCTTAATGTTATTATTTTGTTATACACACAGCGCCGCCAAGTGGAATCAAAAATGTGTTTTTATTTTAATTTTCACGTACTGCATGGTGCCCTTTTGACGAATCCGACTGAAAATTAGTCAGAAAAGACTCAAGACAATGATCTTACTCTCTGCCGAATTTTGTGACGTTTTGGCAAAAGGCGTGGCTATTACGGTGCTGAAAAGTCCGATTGTACTTTGTGGCAACAAAAGCTCCGGCAACATGACTCAGATGATCCTATCTTCTCGAAGTTGTACACATTTGAGGATACTTCAGCCCTGAAGACATCTACCAACTTATTTTTCATCGTAGTAGTAGCGCCACCAACTGGTAAAAGCTAATACAAGTTATTTTCTTGGATGTTTTTCTCCGTGCAACTCAACAAGGTCGCCCTCATATATGCTCGGATGACTGTTTCGGCCATGAGGATGTCACAATACGAAATTCATCCTTTTTCGTGAAAAGTTGTGGGAGTGGCATTGCACTGTTCGGCAATAAAACAACGCTGATTATGAGGTTCTAAATATGAACGACAACTCGTGAAACTTTACACACACATCAGGCAGAGCAAATTTATCAATATTTTATACGTTAGTTGTGCAGCTTTTTTGAAATGGCTCGCCATGGCCCTCGAGAAAAGTTAAAAAAAGAATAGAATAGAAATAGAAATCCCTTTATTGTCATTGTACTCAAGTGTGCAACGAGATTAGAGGGCTCCCCTCTCCAGTGCAATACAACAATAATACAGACAATATATAAATTAGATAAATAAATACGACAGTGCAATGGAATTCAGTACTGAATAGGGCATATAGAAACACATCACAATGCTGTTTTGCAAGGTTAGGGTGGTCTCGTGTGTGTGTGAGAGTTCAGTATGGAGATGGCTCTCGGAAAGAAACTGTTTCTCAGTCTATTGGTCCTTGATCTGATGCATCTGTAGCGCCTGCCAGAGGGCAACCGGTCGAACAGGTGTGAGTTTGGGTGTATGTATATATATATATATATATATGTATATATATGTATATATATATATATATATATGTATATATGTATATATATATATATATATGTATATATATGTATGTATATATATATATATATGTATATATATATGTATGTATATATATATATATATGTATATATATATATATGTATATATATATATATGTATATATATACATATATATATATATATATATATATATATATATAT